>NW_011344137.1:47067-58656 GCF_000735185.1 Notothenia coriiceps
GTGTGTGTGTGTGTGTGTTGTATGGAAGTTGTATGGAAGCTTTCTTTTATCGTCTTTAGATTGTGCTGCCATTGTGGCCTGGTCCCCTGCTCCTCATCCCCTTGCCAAGCCTCCACAGCACGGCTGTAAAGACAAATCTAATGAAATTGTTGCGTTGGATCCTGCATGCTTATTGCATTAAGTGCAATCAATAAATCCTCTTTGTACGCTAGCAACCTTCCTCCACCCCAAATCTCAATAAAGCTGAGTGCTCTCTGTGTAATGAAGATTGCTCTAGAACTTGATTACTTTTAGTGCCGACTAACTTAAGGGGCTGTTCTTGGCAATTTCACCCGCACTGTACGGACCATTACTCGACTTTTTTAAATATATGGATATGCTGTTAAAACATGGATGCAATATAATTTTAGCTTGTGTGCGCTGAGTCAAACTGCGTCACGGTAACAGGACAGGCTTAGAGGTTTTATTGCATCCTCCTTACAGATACTCTGGCTTTTGTGAAGCAAACTCACTTAAAGTGTCACTGTGACTCATACCAGCCATTCAGAGTGTGTTCATTTCAGTTAGACGTCACTGTGCTGCTACATTTGCAGCTAAAAGCCAGGCTGTACTCGGGGCTTCTAAGAAGCTGTTTGCATTGAAGTGTCCTTACCAGCTTACTGTGTGTTTTTCATTAGAGTGCACGCTTCAGCTTGAAAAAGTGTCCAACCTTTTGGCGTTGGTGTCTACATTTGTGCTCATAGAACTGCCTTTGGAGTTGATAATCCTTTAAAAAATGATAATTTCAGGCCTATTTTTAGACACGATTTCCACCTCAATGTTTTCTCATTGGTTCCATTTGTGGCTTTACTTCTGAGAGAGCCAAGAGGGGATTGACTTAGCCTAATATTGTGATTATGGCCCCCGTTTCTTTGTTCTTCCGCCAGCGCCAAGCAAGACTAAAGTAGGCTTGTCCCAGTTACCTCACAGCCCACTTTGCCCCTTCCTTTAGGAGGCTTTAGGGACTTTCTGGGTTAACCCGCTGCTCTCGCGGCCCAGAGTAGATGGAGAGGGATGGATATCACTACTGGCTGGAAGAATGAGCGGAAACACAGAGAGGAGAGCGGTCTTGTTTTGACTAGACTTCTTTTCCCAATGCAGGATATCTCTTCATCAAGGCACCAAGCGTAGTGATAAACCTGACAGCTTCTCTTAGAATCTCTCTTCTTCCTCTTTCTTTTCTCAGACCCTTCCTTCCATCTCCGTATTTTAAGTGTTTTAACAAGAGAAATATGGATCTCAGGAAACTGTTTCACAGCTTTACTGCAAAGTCTGTGATTTAAGACAACACTCACTATTAGTCAGCACTAACAAAAATGTGCATCATGACCCATACTTCCCATATTAAGTTTAAAAGATTACTTATGTGACATACTGCAAACTGTATAACCAAACGGCAAGGGGTGATACATGGATTTGGATCAAAAATTATTACCCCAATGATTTATCCAAACATGACTCTTCTCTCGAAGCTGCATTATTTCCCCACCCCTTGCTTTGAAGTCTTATCAGATGAGTTCCCTGTATATGATTTTCCGTTCTCATTCATATTCTGGGTCAGCAAGCTTGCCTCTGTGGCTCCCCCAATGCCTGAAATATGAATGACAAAAGACCACTGTGGCGCCTGCGTAATGCCAAGTGGAACCTGTTGGTGAACTAATCCTCAGGCTGTAAATATTTCAGCGCTTGTCACAGAGCCGAAGTTTGATCGCCAAGGAGAAGGAAATGATGGAGATGGAGGTGTTTCTGTACTCCAGTTACACCTTTTCCATCCAGTAAGAGCTAAAGAAGAGTGTATCTTTTCTTTAAAGGGGGACACAAACTCCCTGAATGCCAACTATAAGCACACTACATCATTACAATATTGGTTCTGGACTTGGTTCCCGTTTGTTCCCCATAACCAATACAATTCAAGCGCTAAATAAGATTATTTAAATGATAACATTTGTAACAATAACTATGATAGAGTAGATTGAGGTTACATCAGACAATATAAAAAGATATCACATTACCTAGCTTGTTAGCTTTGACAACAGTTAAAGCCTTATACACTAGCTATACTATATTAGCATGTCAATATATTGTATTTATCTACTTGCTAACTTCTTTGGGTAGCTTTTAGTTGCCTTGTGGGTATGAATGTTGGAATTTTGGTGTCGGTAGGTAGTTAGTAGGGCTGCTCGATTATGGCAAAAATCTTAATTTTGATCAACATTGATATCACAATTATTAAAAATGATTATTCATTTACTTTGAAAACATCCATTTATTGAAAAAAAATGTGAACAGTATGTTTTTAACAGTTGATTACCCTGAACTTTAAGTATAATTTAACTGAAAAAAATAAAAAATAAAATAAATAATCGTTTTATTTCGATTATGTTGTTTTCATAATCGTTGCAAACCAAAATCGTAATTGCGATTTAAAATACGATTAATTGGGCAGCCCTAGTTAGGTAGTATTCTAACCCCTTAGAAGCTGCTGCATGGCTATTTGTAAGAAAACCTTTTAGGTTGTGTGTGCTGCTCTTATCCTATTATGACATTGCCATAAATAAACATGAAAAAACCTTTGAAGACATTGAACAAATCCAACAACATCAGCTAAAACTAGCAATAAAAAAATCAATAGATATACAGTTACAGCACCCAAGTCGGAGCACTTGATGTAATTTAGTTGTGACCCAGAAATGCAGATGCTTGCAGTACCAGTCTGAATGCAAGTATAGATTTTAACCTTGGAAAATGAAGATGATTGATGACTTTATGTGACTTGACTCAAAGTGCTTTCTAGTAGGAGACTGATGGAAGACCATCTGTTTCCAGACAAAGTATCCATTAAAGAAATGGCTTGGTTTTGAGCCCCTATGAAAAAAAGAACCCATACAGTAGCACTTCTGTCTAGACCACACTTTATCAGGGAAGTGATTGTATTCTCTACACATGTGCTGATATGTGGCTTAAAGCTTGGCAAACAGTGCCTAATGTTTTCTTGTCTTTCTCTTTCATGTGCTGTCTCCTCTTTTGTCCTGCCAACGCCCTACCAGGTAAGACCACTCCCTGTACTTTAATCTCTCAGTCATAATGGCCATGGTCTTTTCTCCAAACCACATCTGCCAAACCCCCAAGCCCCATAATACCTCAAAGAACCACCGGATCTGTAGATCTAAAAGGAAGGTTACTTGGATTTACTGGAAATGTCATATACTTTTTTTGTCCTTGCGTTTGAGTAGTTTTTTTTTAAGGTTTCCATCTTTATGACATATCACACTACCACATTTTAGAACCAGTCTATAGTGTTTGGTGATTACTTGGCCAAAAGCGTATCAGTTTCCCGAAGAAGGCCCCCACACAATGAATGTGTATCTTCTCCATCTCCTATGAATTTGACATGGTTCTGCATGAAGAATGAGTAATTTCACTGTATTTTAGGTGGAAAACACGCAATTTGTTCAACCATTTATGGCAATTACACTGTGTTCTAAAAAAAGTGTTTTAGCTTTTAAACAGTGGTTGCCAAATGAGAGGGCACTGTCCTGTTTCGGTACTTTGTTTGCATGCTTACTACTCTTTACAACAAAATCATAGAGACAGTGAGAGTAATATGCAGAGTCGGGGCTACGTACAGTTTATGAGAACATACAAGGACATTGAAAGTGGAGTGAAGGGCTCTATACAGCAGACAAGTAGGTTAGATTGCGGTGAGTAGAAGCCTTCTGCTCTATTTTAGCAGGCCAGGCAGCTGAACTGTCTGGGCCTTTTGTTTTGAACTCATTGTGCATGAAGAGCGCTGATCTCCATGTGGAGAACTGGATGGACCACCGAAAGCAGTAGGTTTTGCTCAGGCAGATGCCTTTGAGCGTTGATGGAATCTCTACCCACCGTGAAACAACAGACTGAAGCTTGTGAGCGGATTGGGTGCTGTTGCCAGGGAAGGTCCCCAGAAGGACGTCTTTTGTCATGCATATTAAAAGAGCTCTTCAGTCATAACAAGGCTGCTCGGTCTGTCATTAAAGCTCGCAGATGACAGAGTTTTCCTTTCATGTGTTCCCGTCTCAGGGCCCTTCCCTTCCTGTTAAAGCAGTCCCAGCCAAGCCCCTCCTTCCAGATCCAAGTCCTCCCAACGTTGTTTGGTGTTTTAACTGGTGGGCTGACAGGCACTTGAAGCTGCTGAACTACATTAATGTACACCTTTGAATAGGTGTGCTAGAATGATAGTCCGAAGTGACAGAAAGTTGGCTTGAGTAAAACACTTACCAGGTTTTCATCAAAATGTATTTAAAATGTTAGAAAGTAGAAAACTGAATGGATATAATACATATTTATTTGTTTTACAAATTACTGTGCTCAAGATTACATAAGATTTGTGTAGACATGAGTGCCACCATGTTTTACTCTTGAGTGGAGCAGGAGTTTAAGTGGGCGGTCAAGTTACATTTCAATATACAACATTATTTATTTGTTGAATCCGTTTCCCAATTGTACTTGCTTTTATGGATACACCAACCTTTACACCTTAACAAACAAAAACATTTTTGCAATATTAAGGATTTTCTGACATTATTACTCAGGTTTTTTGATGCGCTTTAAAAAAAAAAGTTTACAAACAGATGTATGGAAACTAACCTTATGCCTTCTAATCTAGAGGCTCAAATTTGGATGCTTTGTTGAAAACCTTTGAAATACTGGCCTTATGTGAACAGAAGCCCAAACATCACATATGCTCCCTCTATACAGAACTTGACTTGCAAGATTTCAGCTCTTTTGATTGACAAGGCTGCATCGGTGCTAGTTAGCATTAGCCTTTAAGTACTACAGGGTGCTGTAGCATTACTGAGAAACAGTGCAGGCTTTGTGCATCGTAATAGGATTTTAATACCTTCTCTTTCTGGCTCACAGAAGATTTCTGCTGATTAAATTCCACACCGGCCTTGTGAATTCAACCAGCTTTCAAGAACAAACACACCTGAAACTCTAAGAAGTACAAAAAAACAGCAGAAGGAACAAGCGGCTTTGATGTCTAGTGGCTCCATTCAGGGCTGTTTATTCCCCTTCATTGTCACACTGGCTTATTCATCGATGTCAAGTTTTACTTAAGCTCCGGTTTGTTAAGGAAGAAACTGCAATGTTTGCCGTAGCATGCCAAGCTCTTCTCCCTGTTTGGTGTGGGATTTCTCCTGGCCTTTCAGTGGAAGTGGCCACAACAATGGCCACATCACGCCGCTCTGAGTGAGACAAAACACCTGTCAGGAGTGGTCATGCCTCATCATGGTGCCTGTTAAAGTGGGAGGTCCTCGTGTCACTCACTACAGTACCCCCATCCTTTCCCTAATACCATGTTTTTCGGAAGAGGAAGCTCTTAAAAGGGCCTCTTCAACCGTCTACATACGTTTTCCAGCATCACATTTTTCCTGAGATGAGGTAGCCTGTTTGAATTGCTCTTGGTTTGTTGCCTGTGTGTGTGCGTATTTGTGTAGGAATGTACGTGTGCAGCCATAACACCACCACAAAGGTGGATGGTCTTGGCCACCATGTCACACACAGCGTGTCCTTCTGACATGAAAAGGGCACTCTAAGCGGGTCAATGTGTGTGCGCATGGGTTTGTGTGAAGAGGCTGGAATGCAGATTTCATATCCTCCCAGATAATGAGATTAAGGACGTGCCATCTGAGGGAGGAATTCCAGCTATCCCCCTTCCAGCCGCAGACCTCTAGTGCTCGGACACGGAGAGCCCGCATCTACACTCCTCTTTCTTCTGTCCTGCTCATTTAGATGCTTTTTAGTCAATCCAGAAATGTGTGAAAGCTCAGCTCGGAAATGATTAAATATTCTATACTTGAGGGTCCTTATAGTTTTCCTACAATTTCCCATTTGAAAGAACTATCATTTGTTATAATTGTAGGCAAAAGTGGAACACTGATTCTTAATTCAAATGAATTGCTCATGGATTTAAAAAGGATTAATTGGATTTATTTTTCATTTGCACAAAAGCTATAGCGTAGTTGCATTTGCAGCATTTGGCAATGAACATCTTCAGTGTCAGGCTGTGTTAATGTGAAATGTATCTACAGGCAAGCATAATGTTATATAATACAGATATGGAAAGAGACATTTTATGTAAATATTGATTATGCTTTATTAACATATAAAACCATTTTTCCACTCATTAAGATTTTAGCAGTTTTTCCCCCTGGAAAATCAAAAGAACTTTATTTATTAGAGTTTTTCCATAAAATGCCCTATTTCTTTTGCGTACTGTTTAGGACCATTTTATCTCTATTATCCCTCAAATAAGTACCAAGTTCATGATCTTTTCAAGAAAAATCCTAGAAAATCATTAATAGATTAATGGACCCATAACATGTTACAATAATAACTTAAGCCTTGAATACAGTTGTGTTTTTTTACACTTCATATCTATTTAGAATATATATATTAAGCTTCTGTAATTTAGAAATGATAGCATTCAGAAAACATAAAGCCAGTCAGAACAATCTCCTGGCCACTTATGCCATCAAACCCCTCGGCAGGGTCTGTTTTTGTTAGCAAAACTTGGCCATCATTCATGCTGACATGCATATCAAGGGACTGCAGCAACATGGGAGATGTGTGCTGAGCGGATATTCCACAAATGTTGCTACACGGTTTATTATTTATACTACTGTGTAAATCGTCTCGTAACTCCTGTCCTATGTCTTGGCTTACCACCAAAGGCCTGTCTCTTCTGTGGAATGCTAAGAGCAGTTAAGAGTAGTAGAAGTTCTGCCGAGACATAACAAGTGTACACTTATCATGGCTTGCAAAATTATAGCCCGCTGTATCCCCTGCCTTGCTAACCAGTGTTTTCTAAACCCATGAAATCATTACAAAATGATCACTCTGTCAGGTGTCATTGAATTCAAAAAACTCTTGAAAACTGTGTGTGTGTGTGTTCTCCTGTTAATCCCCACATGCAACGGCCACCAGTGACATGACTGCCTGTGTGTTTGTGTGCATGCATGTGTGTAAAATGCTGCATGCCTCTATACCGGCGCAGTAAGGGATGGGGATCCCACACGGTGTCAGGCACTGGGACACCCACCTACTTCATGGTATGTGTGTGGGACTCTTTGATTGTGTGCAACTTGAGCCCCTCCACGTGACAGCTCTAGTCCCATCCTGCCCATTCACCCATAATAACTGGCCCTCCTGAGACACACACACATCCTTACACATACTCCCAGCATGGGTGACTTCCGACATGGGACTTCTCTGGCATTTTCCCAGAGCCTCTTCCTCGGTTCACAGCTAGACGAGAAAACGATGTACTGCACAGACATCAAAGCTCTCAAAGTTTGTGTGTGTGTGTTTGTGTGGGAAGAATAGGGAATGAAAGGCACACCTAAGCAAAGAGTAGAGATGTCAGGTAGGAATGGTGCAGACCTAAAGAGAAAATTGGACTAGTTCACACAAGTCCAAAACTGATCCTGTGTCAGCCTGCACCTACATTCCTCTCTCTTTTTCTGTGTGCTTGTAAATGCTACGTCTTTGGATCAAGTGCATTTTTGAATGTCCTCATGTGTGGCGCTGATTTGTGTTGCACACGGCACAAAATGGTTTCGTAATGTAATTTTAATGATGCCGTAATTGTCTAATAATGAGCAGCCAATAATCATCATTTGCCTAATGGGCATAGTTTCACAGCTAATCACTTGGACATGGATGTGGATTTAAGTCGCTCCACCATATTTCCCTTTCTTACTCTCTTCATGTGACAGTAACGCTGTATACCAGCAGATATCATAAGGGCTTTTGGACGACTTTCATTATTTCATGATGAGAAAGGATTATGTTTTCAATCGTTTTTTTAACATGTTTTAATTAGCTTTTTCTATCTCCATTGTCAACCTTTATGTTCTTAACATGACACAATTAATTAGGCATCAGTGACTTTATTGGCTTTTTTAAATCGATGAATTAGTCCTAGCAACGAGGTAAGATTGGTTACCCCCCCTTTTTATTATTATTATGCAACACTGGCTGGCAGCATTACATTAATGATTTGTCTGCACTTGAGGAAACAGAGGCATGTACTAAAACATCAAGTCAATTAGAAAGTGTTTTGCGGTCCACCTGGCACCCTATGTGGCTGTTTGTCGTTTGTTAAATATCTCCTGGGTAGTCATTACACCACCTTACCATTAGCATTTTAGCAGTGTTAGCATGCTGATGTTAGCATTTAGGTCAAAGCATGAGAACAAAGCTGCTAGCATATATGTAGACTCCTCCTGTTTCACATTACATTGATAATGGAATACATTGTAACAGAGAAAGGGCCACTTATTCAACATGTTCGTGCCTCAGGTCATTAAAAAAAAATTCAGACAATTTTATTTTATAGTTTCCACCAGCTGACTTCACTACACTAATGTGAATGTCAGCTGCAGGTGTAGAAGGTAATAAAACACTCCTTTATAAGTGCCTAGCCTGATTGATAAATTAACCCTACACTGTTTCCGAGCTTATGCAGTCACTCAAAGGGACTGCAAATAACATGAATGTAAAACACAAGGCATTTTATCTTGACCTGACATTCTTGCGCTCATATTTTTATAAAGTAGGTCGATGTTTGAAACCTTCCCACGTCACACCATTAATACAACTTTCATAGTTCAAGCTTTCTGTGGAGACTCTAATAAAACCTACTTCCTCTTGTAGTTTTTTCAACCAGTGTCCGTCGTCACTGTCAGCATATAGTCAATAGATGGAAACTCTATGGTTGTGCTGAAATACTTAGTGGTCATGGCGTGACATGTTGGAAAGAGACACCAGCTTTTAGGTTTAAATCGTCCTTTCATGATCAAGCACACGCCCTGCAGAAGTGTCCTTGTAAAAGACGCTGTCCCCCCTGATGATCTGTGAAAGGCCCTGACCGACCTCAAACTTCCCTGGAGGCTTTCAAGACAAAACTCCTCAAGAATCATGTAATAATTCTATACCTTTACATGCTGGGTGCGTTTCACTGCAGCCTGTTTCTTTCTGTCTGTTTAAGTTGATAGATGGACCGTAATTCCCCCATTGTCCCCCCTGTGGACACTTGGTATGTAACCAAACCCTTCAACTCACAAAATGGCTTAACCAGATGTCTGCAGCAGAGCTGTCCTGCAACAAATTCCACTTCTCCTCTTTCTCAAAGTCTTGACGGCTCCCCTTTCACTTTGCTTTATGTCTGCTCTCGAGTCAAAGACGTGAGCGTAATATAGAACCTGAGCATCCTGCACACTATAACTCCAAACAAAACACCAGCAGTGGTTACAATGGCGTTGTTGTCTGTGTTCTTTATTGTGGCTAGTCTATAAAAACGATCTCACCTCGTGAAAGACGGGGTGTGGTGGGAGGTGTTAGTCTGTGTTTGTGTGTGTGTGTGTGGACCTCTGTTTTTGTCATTCACTGTTTTTTTTCCTGCCAAGTTACGTCATATTGGGAGAGTTTATCGCTGGCTGGAAACATGGTGCATGCATTCACAAAAAGCAGATACACACACAGCTTTCCATGTGGACCATCTCATGCCAGCCAGGCTGTTGTGTTTGTCTTTGTGTTTGTGTTTGTGTTTGTGTGTGTGTGGAGATACTGTAAGGGCCCTAGCTGCATGTCTCTTGCTCTCCCTGTGGGAACATAGGTGGCCATTGTTGGGTGTTCTGAGTGCTGGGCAGATGGAGGCGAGTTGCTGATGGTAAAGCTGGAAGGAAGCCCAAAGATTCTGGGGCAACGGGGCTCACTGGCCTGTGTGTGTATGCGTGTTAGGAGTTATTCGGGGGAATACCCTCACCCAGCATGTGCAAACACAAAACAAACATCCAGGCCATCCATCCATTTTATTAATTCAATGACCTGTATGCTGCAGATTTTGTAGCCAAGCCTCCATAGAGTGGGTGCCGGGATGATGTATTTTAGTTAGCATTACGAGGGCTCCATTCAGAAAAAACGAATGCAATGTTTTTATTGGATATTGGAATATTGCATAAATTAAGTTCTGTGGCTAACACATTTTTATGATGCTTACACGTTTTCTTCAGCAGGATAATCTCCACACTTTAACACCACTTTTATAACAGTTGAAGTGTTAATGCAATCGAAAGAAGTAAAAAGCAAACGAAAAAGTCACATGACTTCACAACACGGCTAGTCTAAAGGCGGCTAGTGTTGTGATGAAGTTTAGTAGTCTCATAGAGAGGCGAAGTCCCTCCCTTTCCGGGGGAGCTCCATGGGACCTTATTTCGGAAAAATTATGTATTGAAGTCAATTGAGAGACAAAGATTATCTTTCGATTCCGTTTGAATTGTGCCACAAATTACACATATGATGTTTGTCAATTGAAAAGATAATTTTGCAAGTCAAAAAAATAACTACAGTCGGGGTGCACCGAATGGGAAATTCTTAGCCGAAACCGATACCGAAAATAGGAAACAGCTGGCCGAAAACCGAATGCCGAAAGGCCGAAAATGATTAATAGAAATATATATAATGTATACATTTTTTACCAATGTTGTTCAGTTGCCTGATTATGGAAAAATAAATGATTATGGCAAAACTTAACTTAGATAATAATCACTATTATGGGTCCATAAAACATTTATTCAGCACTTTTGAATGCATACAGTACATTAATTTCAAGTCAAGTGCATTTTCTTTTCTCTGTAGGATAACTACAACAAAGTGCATTCAGAACAAAGCCAAGGTGCTTTAAAACTGGCTGTCTGTCCTCATAAGCAAAGTAGTAAACATTGTATAAAGATACATAAAGTGAAAACTGGATACAAAATCCACAATCAATTACAAATTAAATTACAATTTCAAGAATCTGCGAATAAGGTGGTCTGTCCTCATGAGCAATGTAAACAACATTGTATCATTTAGATACCGAAAGTACAATATATTGAACACTGTGCTGTGTTTACATTGCTCATGAGGACAGACCACCTTATTCGCAGATTCTTGAAANGGATAGCAAACCCACGTCTTTTTGCTGATGGAAACTTGGGTCCCCCTCGCAGTGCGGGAGCAGCGAGCTGTTTGGCCGATGCAGAGCGGAGTGCACGTGCTGGGGTGTACAGTTTAACCATGTCCTGGATGTAGGAAGGGCACCGAAAAAATATCACCGAATGTCAGAGAACAGGGTTACGTTGATAATACTCCGCATATTTGTCCGGGTGTTTTGATTTCAAGTGGTGGAGTAATCCCGAAGTGGTGAAAGTCTTTGCAGTTACACCCCCTCGAGAAATGTCAGCTGAACACGTTTTACAAATTGCAATCCGCGCCACTTTCTCTGATATTTTGAAATATCTCCAAGCGGCAGACATGTTGGCTGTGAGCCAGCCGCGAGCATGGTCGCGCGCCGTGCTTGTCGCCGCGTTTTGATTACGTCATCACAACAACACGTTAGGTTACCAAACTTATAGGTGCATTTGTTGTTGTTGAAGGCCTGGCTGTTACAGTCTTTATTTACACTATTTTGTTCTAGGCCTACTGGCCTAGATGTTTATGCAGTTTTAAAGCACCTTTCTCTGTTCT
>NW_011344137.1:58701-122601 GCF_000735185.1 Notothenia coriiceps
TTTTTTAACGACTTGGACAAACTCATATGTTAATTCGTGGGCCACAATTCAAACGGGATACCGAAAGATAATTCTCTCCCCATTGACTTTCCAAACATAATTTTTCCAAAATAATACCTTTTATTCTCACGCGAGTAGTGAACAAGCCCAGACGACTTGGTACAGAGCAGTGTTCGACGCAGATTCACAAGAGCCAGAGCGGTCACCAGGACGCTTCCCTCCTCCCTCTACCTCAACACAACAACCACAGTGACCCCTCTCTGCTCCTGTCACGGTGTCAGGGTCACCTTACTGGGAGGCGGATCCGCAGACAAGCCAGTCGTATTATCGCTGAGGAGCGGAAAGACTGATCAAGAGCACAAAAGGTTAATATGTCAGTCTCGCTGTAGTTCTTCGGCTGTGATCAATGAACTCCAGTTCACTGGGTATGCTAAACTCTCTCCCACGCTGTTCATTTACTGTCTCTTATAATGTGTTGCGTAAATAGCAGAACATTCCTGTTATTTGTGGTGGGTTAATGGCCCCACCACATGCATCTGCAGCACTCGAGGTGCTTTGACGCCACTGATTTGTTTTTGTTTCAGCTGAAAATGTTAAGCGTCTTTGCAGTGATTTCTGTTTGGACAGACTATTGGATTCAAAGCGAGGGCTTCTGCATTCTGAATTTGAGGCGTGCTACCCGTCATGACCATGTCTCGTAGAGCAAAGACAGTTCATTTTCACATATAGCCTACATGTTACTTTCAACATTTTCCTATGTAGCCGTACACACCCAAATTATGATCAAGTTTTACATGATGGGCCGCAATCAGACAGCTAGGATTCAAGCATTTAAATAAGCCTTGCGTTTAAACATATTCCATACCACGTAAAATATCCTAATCAATGGTAATTATTGATATTATACAAACACTTGAAAGTGGTCATTCTGCCAATAATCAGCTAACCATAACTTCTACTTTGGTAACTAGTACATTGCTTAAATTACTGTTTCATAATACTTGTCACACTACATCACAATACATATAAGTATACACTTTCTCAAAAACCAAGCTGATCTAATATGACTACAGCATGTAGAGGTTTAAAAACAACATAGAAGCTTATGGGTATTTGCTGAGATTTGGTTATTGCTCACCTCAGAACAAACTAGTGCGTAAAGACAAAAATCTCTTCAATTCAAGAATGGGATTAGTAATAATGCTAGGTGCGTATTGCGCCACAATCTAATCCGAAAAAACAATGTAAAAAAACTGGAGTAATTTGATATGACTTCAAAAATGAAAGACCAAGCCAAAACTTGGAATTGCGTGTCGTTATTGACAATGAATGACTATATGTTACTTTACAATTTCAGTTACGATGTTTAAGAACTCCCCGAAATTCTTCCTGCACCAGTTTCTCTATTGGCCTCACTTGCCATACAGAATTACCGGTATCATAAAAACATGCGTCGTATGTTGTAAGTCACCTGTACTTTTAGAACCTGAGATGGCAAGATCTCGAATGAGTATATATGCGATCCCAGGATTTGGCGAAGTGAAGTTCAAAACACGCCCCCCAGGAGCTAAGCCTGCTTTGATTACCTGATGTGTAGCCCATCATACTAGTGTCGGCTTCATCCTCCGTTTTGGACATCCCATATAGGGTTGCTTGCTCCAAACAGAAATCACTTGCATATAGAGCTAACATTTTTTCTGAACGATTCTGTTGAACTAAAGAAACTACCCAGAAGTGGCCCTAATGTCAGCGCCGCGTCTGCATAGTGATCTGGCCATGCAACTGTAGATCGTAAATTGTGTTGCATTTATACAACCCACAACAATTTGAACAGGAATGCTGTACTTATTTGTACGCAGTGTCACTTCATTTAGAGAAAAGGTGAATCAACTGCAAAAGACCTTGGCAGGTAAATAGATAAGTGACTGAATGTATTTTGCCATCAGCCATAATCCTCGAGGAATTGACATATAGCTTTACTGTTAATTTTTCATATCACGTGAGCTCTGATATGCACCCCACGTGTCTGATTCTGCTCGATTTCTCTCTTCACCTATATAATCTGCTTGAGCCCTGGACTGACTTGCAATTCCACTCCTTACCCAGGTCATCAGTAAAATTCGCTTCATGATCTGCCTGCACACTAGAACAGTGAGTAGGCCATTCACTGTGCTTTCCTGTGTGGCGTAGTTTGTCAGTAGAGAGCTATCTGTGGTTCATTGCCCGAGACGCATCACAGGTTGTTCGTACTTGGTACTCTGGACTTTCTTAGTGATGATTCGTGTCTGATTGCAATGCGACCTGGATGTACCGGGTCGCTCTGGGCTTGCATTCACGCATCTTATGTTGGTTCGATGTCTCAATGAAAGGGCGGTGTGAGCACTCAGAGTGGCAGATGGTAAACACATTCTGTTAGTGTGAGGAGGCTCTTTATTGTATGCTAGCAGACCTCTAAGGCACGTGAGTGAAGCATGGATGAAGCGTGAAGAACAGTAAGCTCCTGTCAAATCGAGTTCATAACAATGGTAACAGTTTTTCTGATAGTTCGCACATTGGTGTTTGGTGCGAGTTTCTGTAGGGGGCTCAAGAAAAGAATAATAAAAAGTATCTTAGAAACACATATTTTGAATAAGAACCAACGGTCAGTATATGTTATTATTGCTTGGCTTTTTACTGATCTGGAGCAAGTGAGCATCCTAGTTTCATTCTTACTTGACCAATGTCCCGGCGCGCGTTCGGTATGTAAGCCTAAACTCTTCTCTGGTGGAGTCTCTGCTGCCGCTGATAAAGTTGGCTTGTTAAGCCTTTGTGGACGAAGACCATTGGAATGCGCCCACTTAGTCCATGTAATTACCTGATTCTGTTGCTCATAACAACCAACCTAATTTGTAATATTTTTTATTGGGGCCTTGTTGTGAAACAATTATATTAATAATATATTACTTCAGATGATATTAGAGTTGTGTCTGATATATAGGACATGGAGGTTGATGTGTTATGCCTTTGCTGTCATAGCTGCGCCTAATCAATCTTATTATAGAACACTTATGTGTGATGCACAACACCTAAGTTAATCGCCATAACACAGAGGTATCACTAGGCTAGCTTCTTGGGGTCACATAGGTCTTTTGCTACTAGACAACTATACACTATGTATTCTACTGGGATCAAATTCTCTAGGTTTGTCTCTCTGTTTGACATTGTCTGGTGTGTGTTAATGTGATCCATTGACGGTTGCTGTGAAACTGGGTGTTTCTATAAGTGTAAACATGGAAGATTCTGTTGTATAAACACTGCATCACATGTGTCCTTGATACTATGAAGTATAACCTGTTTTTCCTTATCTAATTGTTATCGGTATATTGTATTTCTTTTTGAACCGAATGAATACAGACTACGTTCTGGTGATTAATACATTCTGACCGGTCAATTCCTGATTTCTATGTGGCCGTCAGCTTCTACTCACCTAACTATATAGATCTTAGAGTGCGCAATAAAAGAATCTTCAGCATATGCATCTGATGTGAATCTACGTGCAGATACATTGCTGTCTTGTTCCTGAGATCGCTGGTGGTGATCCTCCATGATAGCTGCTCTTATCTGCTCAGTCGAAATCTCACACTAGTGAGTCGATTTAACTCAATCTTCTAGGTCTTATTCCGGAAACCACTGTCAAATGGGACACACTTATTAAATATTGAGTGTCTAATCAGATACCTATTTTAATATGTAATCGTGCTATATGTCTCAACTGAGAGGAAGCAGAATTCTTTCGCGATTTTCGTTTCCTCGTTGTTTGCTCGATGTGTAAGTTGTCTCTGAGAAATAGTTCTCTAATTGACTCACCTATTACATACTGATTGATTGTTTGTTCATGCTTATATTTAAAGGTCAATGCTATTGCCTCTAATACGCTCTGTGGTCGCGACCACGTCATTATTTGTTGATGACCATTACATTCATTGCATTAGCTGGTCGCGCTTTTGGCTACATAATGGGAATTCACCTTGCACAGACTCATGTGTGCGACCAACTTCATAAAAAGATAAAATATCTTTTGAAATGAAAACAAATCATTATAAGTACCATCAGGTTCGCATGTAAGCCTCAAATATACACATTCAAGTGACTCCTGCGCTCTCCTCCGATAAGCTAGTCTATATATATCCCTATAATATCAATCCCCATTCATAGTTTTTATTTATTTATATAGCGCACAATTTATAAACGATTAAAATTGTGCGTCGAGCAATATAGTACATATATAAAATAGTGTTGACGAGTAAATATAGTGCTTTTGTAGCAATCTGTTTTAGTGCTAATCTATATCGCTCGAAGTGGTCGAAAGAGTCGAAAGAGATGAGAGTTTCAGTCTCCCCGGAAGATGTGCAAGCTATCTTGCTGTCCTGATGTCAATGGGAGCTCATTCCACCATTTTGGAGCCAGGGATAACAAACCAAAACGTGTTTTGCTTGATGGGAACTTGGTCCCTCGCAGTGCGGAAGCAGCGAGTGTTGGCAGCAGAGCGAGTCGCGTCCTCTCCGGTTGTTGTTGGAGAGAGATGTGCACTCGTTGCATCGCCCAAGAGCAGCGCGCCAACTTCGAGGGACCCAAGTTCCATCAGCAAACACGTTGGTTTGTTATCCTGGCTCCAAAATGGTGGAATGAGCTCCCCATTGACATCAGGACAGCAGATAGCTTGCACATCTTCCGGGGGAGACTGAAAACTCATCTCTTTCGACTCTTTCGACACTTCGAGCGATATAATTACTAACAAAGAATTGCTAACAAAGCACTTATTTACTGTAGGCTATTTTTATTATATGTACTTTGGCTCGACCAAAAATCGTTTATAAATGTGCTATATAAATAAAACTTGATTTGATTTGATATACTAATAAAGGACTGGCTTATCTAAAGCCAGTTGAGTAGCACTTGAAATGTTTTAGCTCTATGAAACCTGATGTACTTATATGATTCTGTTTTCTTCAAGTTTGTATCTTGTTGGTTGAACGCACTTATTGTAAGTCGCTTTGGATAAAAGCGTCAGCTAATTGCAATGTAATGTAATGTCATATATTTCAACAGTTTTTTTTAGGGTAATTATTTTTTAAGATTGACAAACATCATATGTGTAATTCGTGGCACAATTCAAACGGGATCGAAAGATAAGTTTTCTCTCCCCATTGACTTCAATACATAATTTTTCCAAAATAAGGTCCCATGGGTCGGAAGTAGATGGGATTTCGTCTCTATTAATTCACTGGTTAGCAACCGCTGTAAAAAGACACAAGTACAAACTGTAGACATCTAAGAGTTGGGTATTTGCTGAGATTTTATGCCATAGAACAAAGTGGAAAATCTCTTAAAATGTATTAACAACAGACGTTATTTCGGAAATCTAACCGAAACAATGTTAAAAAAACTGTTGACTTCAAGACAAGCCAACTGGATGTGCTTACATGAAAACTAATTTCCATGTTTAAGAACTCATTCCTGCACCTTCCTATTCCCATGCCACAGTAAACTGAGTGACTGAATTTGATCCCAGGATTATGGGAAGTGTAGTCAAAACAGCCCCAGGAGCTAGCCTGTGATACTGATGTGTAGCATTACTAGTGTGCTCATGCCATTATGATGGATACATTTGAGTTTTCCAAAAGGTAAAAGTATTCATTTTAGTGGCTGCAGATGTTACAGCACAAAGTAATTCACATAAGTCAGAAGTAAATGGTTGATGCATGATATCCAAAGTCTCACTTTGAGGCTTGACATTTGTGAAGTGACCCTTAGTGCAAAGCCAGATGGTAATGGCTTAAATATTCTTAGAAATACACCACTTCCTGCAAGTCTCTTCCCCTCTCTTTTACTTCTCAAACAGCTGGAAGTGTGGGAGGCTGTGGCGCAGTGGGGGAGTGCACAGGTTCAAACCCCACTGCAGTCAGCATGTCGTTGTGTCCCTGGGCAAGACACTTCACCCCACGCTCCTGTGGGGATTGTCCACAGTATTGAGTATTTAAATTGCTTTGGATAAAAGCGTCTAACAAGTAACATGTAATGTAATGTAAAAGTGTAGCCGGCAGAGACAAGTGGATTTCTGGTGATCCTGGGCCAATCTGCTGCTGGCGCTAATGTTGAGAAGCTAATGGATGTTAAATAAGGCTGTGGTCCGTTGGCAGGCCTGCAAAACACTGCGGCCTGAGGCCAGCTCTGGGCTTTTTACTATATTGTCAACAGTGGCTTTTAAGGATTAATTTAGAACTCAAACAATGCTGCTTTTTGAAGTAGTTGATGGTTGGTGGCTAGAAACTTGAGAGGAAGGGTTAACGCCTCATCCTGCATAAAAAAATGACAAAAATGTTAACCTAGACAATGTATTTTTTTCATTTAGGGCAGGCCAACACCAAAGCATACATGAAGACTCCAACTATGTCTATTTTCAGTTTTGTTTCCTCTTTGGAAGTTTTATTTGGGTCAGGAACTACATTTCCCCAATCAAGATTATTTCCAGGGATGCAGTGAACAGTAGGAGGGTAAACCATCCTTCTTATCTTTCCAATGTTATAGGCTGTTATAAATGTTAGCCAAACGATTGAAGTTGTAAGTGGTGAAAGAAGGTCATAATAACGATGAAACACATTAGTTCTCTGTAAATATATGGCTTCTTTTTCTTCTTCAAAAAACCATTTGCTACTCTGTTTCAAATCATTTGAATGAAATATCTTTGGGTTAAGAAATATTAAGGTATACTACGTTAAGAAGTCACTTCAGGATCTCAATATTCCAGCATTTTTCACAAATGTTTGGGATTATATATATTATAGGATTTACCGATGAATCCAAGCACATAATAGATAGATTTCCTGAACATACTTATTAATAATAGAGATGCACTGCAGTTTTCTTGGCTAAACTGTAATTGACAGCATACACAAAAAAAATCAAGCTTTACGTCTATGTGTCCCCACTGTGTACATGTACAACCATAACGCGAGACATAATGTGCATGCATGAAGTTGTATGCATGAGACTGAATGGCGGATCAGCTGACAACAAGAACGTCTCAACCAATTCCAGACCGATCGTTGCATCACTATCTTTTAGTAAATCATTATTTGTTGCCCTGAGAAATAGCATTTCTAGCCAAACAGCAACCGTAACTTGTCCAGAAGCTCATCCATCCCAGAGCCATCAGCACCGCACACAGTAATCTGACAGATCCTCTCACAGGCAAAAACATCTCCAGACTTTCAGCCTCAGTGGAGCTGTACGACGACATCAGATGGTGGCTGCCTGCACACCTGCTACAGCCCTTGATGATAGTGTCAAGGCATGGACAGTCACGCACGCACGCACGCACGCACACACGCACGCACGCACACACACTAGATAAGTACTCTCACACACCCCCTCCTGCTTCTAACCCCCAGGCATGGCTGCTGAACACCGCTTCAGAGGCTCGGTATATGAGGCAGCATGTTGATTACAGGATTTAATTAGTGGTTTGTGACATGACTATTCTGTGATGTTATCAAATCCGCCCAGAGCCAATTAGACTGATTATACGCCCCTCTCCTTGTCCATTATACAAGAGGCTGGCCATGTTTGCTAATAGAGTGCTCTGGTTTGGTGTCCAAAAACCCAGAAGTACAACTTTTTTTTAGCTATGGTTTCCCTCTGCTGAAAGCTATTATGAGTTCTGGTTAAATGAAATGAGGTCTGTGGTTGAGAAATGCTTCAGACTGTCGCAGCGGTTTCTTCAGTTAGAAGAACGGAACCACAGTTTCCAATAATACTTCATTACACAGCCCTGAAGCCTTTACATACTTTTTAAATGTAGCTTAATTTAATTTATGCTTAATTCTAGTGATCATAATTATGTTCAACACAGCTAATTTATAGTACTGCTGAAACCACAAGTGGTGGTGCTTGGTCTGTCAACAAAAAGAAAAATCACTGCTAGAATATAACCACTCACTTACAGACTGATCTGCTGAAGTATGCGCAAGTACAGAAGTCCATAGTAATGCCATAAACCTAAACATTAACACATTAGTATATGTGACTATCTATCGAAATCAGTCGCATTGACCCGAATACACATTTTGAGTTGTATACACTGCTGGAAAGAGGATATTCCTAGCTTTCTAATGATATCAGGATTGTTTTTGTACTCCAAATATTAAGCGAAATATGTCACATTATATAATGACTGTCACCGAGTCATCATTTTGAGAAAAAGGCCTTCAAAGTTTTCTCTTCTCTGGAATCCATCGATCTGATTGATTATTAGCGGAGCAAATGATCAAAATACTACGGAGGGAAGATATTTTCGTTTGGATTGCTGGTCTGGGAGAAGCTCGCGAGTGTGTGTGTGTGTGTGTGTGTATAGTGTGTGTGTGTTTGTGTAATTTTGCGTTTGTGTGTATTGCGTTTGTTTTCCGGGGGAAACCCTCACGAGAAACACCGGCTGTTGTTATGCCTGCTGTGACGTTAAGTTACTCCGTTCTCCGCTTGTAATTATGCCGTTACAAGCTTCAAAGTTGTATTTATCATCTGAATTTGCCGAAACAAGTTTAATATTCTGAAAGCCAAGACTTTGTTTAATTGAAATCAGATGAAAACAAACTGTAACGGACCCTGCCGTGTTATTTATGATTACTCTACGCTAGAAATTCATAATGTCAGCCGGAGGGAGGGGGAGCGGCGCTGCGGAAGAGCAGATTGCCTGTCATCTTCCCTTTACAAGCTTAAAGAATGTATTTATCGTGTGAGTTTGGAAATAAAAGTTTCATATTCTGAAAGCCAAGACTTTGTTTGTTTAAAATCAAACAAAACACCCGAACCCCGAAAAAATAGTTTTTTATGCAAATCCACGTTTATTTTGAAATGAGCCGTTGCGACTTCCGACTGATTTCGATAGAGCGAGTCACATTAGGTTGCCCCTACGTTTTGCTAAAATATATTGTTATATGGTACCAAGACCTCTGCATATGAAACCCACTTGAATAAAGAAAACATTTAGTCATTTCAGTCGTATTTAATCTAAAGGCAGCCCTCCTGCTCTGTCTACTTAATTTGCAAACTCTCTGCATAGTTATGTTTCCTTACAGCAAATGAGAGAATTATACTTCTGGACTCTTTTAAATGTTCTTAACATTTTTTGAAATGTATGTAGAAAGGTATTGAAAAATCAATTTC
The DNA here is from genome assembly GCF_000735185.1 of Notothenia coriiceps. Classification (NCBI taxonomy): domain Eukaryota; kingdom Metazoa; phylum Chordata; class Actinopteri; order Perciformes; family Nototheniidae; genus Notothenia; species Notothenia coriiceps. The sequence goes on from NW_011344137.1 coordinate 67,903, forward strand.
CACGACTGAATAACTGATAACTTATTTTTCTATTTAAAACAGCAAATTCTTAAAAGCAAAGGCTTGATTACAACACATTATTTCTGGTGGAGTTTGAAACGTTTCTCCCAAACCACAATACATTTCATACCAAATGTTATAAAAAAAACCGATTTGTATTGGTTGGCAACAGAAGGGCAATCAGCGAATGTGATTAATCAAAACATCTATGTTTTCATTTATACAAAAATCCTTAACTAACCAGCTTTCACAGTTTGTAACCACAGCACTGAGTCGCTAAGTTATCATCACGTAACCTACAGCAAGCTTTGATCACGTGATAACAGGTGGTTGTAAAGATGGTTTGTGAATGGCCTTATTCTTAGTCCTGGTGTCAGACTCTGATTTCCCAATCTAGCGGTCCAGACTGCTGGTGACTGTTTTTGGGTCTCCGGCACACAGTCTTTGCTGCTTATCCTACTACTACTGTAAATCTACATATCACTTTTAATTTGACACCACATTAACACTGGCCTTTAGTGAGAGAGCAAGCATTACATCAGCCAGCAGATCTTTTTTGTGCTATGGTATTTTATGGTGTCCTTTTTGTAATTTTGCTTTGCAGAATAAATACTGAAACAGAAGTTGAAGTTACAGCAACTTTAACAAAAAACTAATTTGAATGTTGCAATCAGTCAGATAGGAAGGCACATAAATAAATCTTTGTAAATTACTGCTCTCTTCAATTTGTCTGCTGGCACTTAACCTTTTGTTTAATGACACATGTCAGAGCGAGACCAAGCACCACTAAGATTGATTCGCTCATGCCACCATCGAGTAACTATGAGTTCAACGAGTTACCGTCAGCAGGAATCGTCAATCTGTCATACATGTCATTAGTTTTTAGCGTGTCACATCCTCCATCCAGCAGTGGAGTTATTATGCGTAATGCTTGCAGGATTCTTCAGTGTGGAAGGCTGTGCAGAGACTTGTCTTTGAATGAAGTCATGCTCGCAGCAGTTTGAGATGCTATGGATTCCTTCTTGTGGTAGTTTAGAATTCCGACAGCTGGTTCGGACGAATGTTTTTGGACTATCAGTGTAAAATCAAAAAAATCAATCGTCTAAAGGCCAAGCTCCTCAACAGCTGCTGGGAAACCTTCTCTGATTGGGTTTAGTTGATTCTTCTACTTTGGTCAACCTCTGTCGCCCTTTATTTGAGATGAAAGCCATAGAGGATTAGGGAAAGGTTTGCTGACCCAGCGATTTCTCGCCTTTGTGGTTGATACATTCTATCACATGTACTGTAATGACCTGCTCTTCAAAAAGAGAGATTAGAGTGATGGATGTGTGTTGACATTGAAAGAGACTATGACCTTAACCACATGACCTGTTCTATCTTTTTTGTTGATTAAACTGAAAATGTAATAGATCAATTTCAGCAAATTGGATTGAGGAATTGAGATTCAGCATTCCTTAGGTTGGTTTTCTGCCAGTAAAAACATTTAGACGGAATATGCATCAACCCCTTTTAGAAGGCAAATGTTGACTCAATTCCGTTTTAGTTTTAGAAAGTAAGTTTTATTTGTCTTGTGCAGGGATTTATAATTGGGTAGAAACTTCAAGAATAAGAATGAGGAAATAAAAGAGACGGCACAGATGAGCTTCCTGCATTTGTATGCAGCGCATGGAGGATCAGGAGCTTACCTTTGCCAGCCAACACTCACAGGAAGGTTTCTCATCAGCTCTCATTGTCAGCCAGAACACTTAAGACGATTGCTTCCCCGGTGACCTGAAATGCGTGGGAGGTTGAGATGAAAGGATGTAGAGAGGAAAGAGGAAGGGGTTTAGAGAGCGAAGAAAGAAAAGAAAGACAGTGATGAGGGAGAGGAAAGAAGATGCATGGCGTCAGTATAGGGGTGGGCGATATGACGATATATATCGTCGTGACGATATTAGGTCTCCACGATATGCTTTTTCAGAGATATCGTATCTATCGTGATAAAAAAAAAATTGGGAAAAAAAAACTATTAAAAAAATAAACTGATGTGAAAGACATGCTCTAAAGCTGTCTAGTCAGGATTCAGACAGTATTGCACTTTATTTATTGTTTTGTTTGATTCTGTTGGCTTATATTTTATTTTATCAATAAGGTATTTATATAGTTTTTCCCTTCAGTTATGCTAAAGTGTTTTATTGCACTTCAAGTCTAAAGTTTACATTTTAATGATGTTTTATGTTTTACTTAGTTATGTTTTACCCTCCTTTTCATGTTTATTGATGTTCACTGCTAGTGCTACCTCAGAAAGTTCCTTTTTATACTGAGAAACTGTGCCTTGAAGCCATATCAAAATGTTGAATTGTTCATTCAGGGATTCATTTCAGAAATAAAACCAGCTTGAAATGCTATTTTGGTCTGTTACTCCTTTTAGTTTTAGTTTCTGTTACCTTGTAGGTGGTTGTCCTGTTAAGTAACTTGAAAAATAACCATAATAACCGACATGAAAAAATATCGTGATATATATTGTCTATCGTGATACTGCTTGAAAAATATCGTGATAATATATTTTTCAATATCGCCCACCCCTACGTCAGTACATCCTGATATCTCCACTGCAGCATGATTCTTCCTTATCGTCTTTTGTGTCTATTCCGACAGTCGTGGTCAGACTTCGTATCAAACCGTTCAGAAACAAAAGAGAATGTACGCATTAAACCCATTGCTTGTTGGTCACGAAAGTCCTTGTCTTAGTGGTGGCAACTAGAATGAAAAATAAACCTGTCGAGAATAAAATAAAATCAAAGTTGATTTATGTAACTCAATATCACAAAACACGTTTGTCTCAGTGGGCTTTACAGATTTACAAACATCAATGACAGTGCTAAAAAAGAAATACAATTAAAAGTAAATAATGAAAAGACAAGATGGAGTGTAAAATACAATAAAAATAAAACAAAAAAACAATAAAAATACAATAAAACAATAAAATAAAAATACCATAAAATGTAAGACCCAGGTGGACAAACATAGGGTAATCTGGAACCAGCTCTAACTATAGGCTTTATTAAAATGGAAGGTCTTCAATACACTCTTAAAAGTGTGGACATTTATAGGATCTGGTTTAGCAGAAGAAATTGAAATTAACGGACTCGCTTGAGGTGCAATCATGCAGGACTGATTGAATATGCTTGTAGATCATTGTCCGTACAGCTATGAAGGCCGTCCTCAGGTGTGTTATTTTATGTGTGCTATAGAAAGCCGCCAGTCACTGCCTAATGAAGTCCCTTTCATTTTAGGGAGGATAAAAGGTGCACTTCATTAACCTCGATGCCACTTACAACACACACACACACACACACACACACACACACACACACACACACACACACACACACACACACACACACACTAGAAGAGCAGAAAAAGACTGAGGCACCATTGAGGGCGGAAGTAACTAAAGCACATGCCAGGCGGATGAAGATGGATGGCAACCTTTTCACTGGGTGCTTTATCTCGGCCCACACAAGACAAAAACAGCAGCTTTTGTCCGCTTCCCATTCTGTTTTTCCAGGGGAGAATAGAGAGACAATGTCTAATGACTAAAGACCCTGACGTTTATGGATATTAATGACATGTCGGTTGGGCTTCAGATAGAGCTGCGGTGCATTCACTGAAAGCAAAAACAAAACATGCTATTTAACCTCGGTACAATTCAGAATATTTCCATTTTAGGTCCCGTTCGTTCATGCTAGGACAATCTTCTTTTGTTAGCAAATATGTTTGTGTTTAGTTAACTTTTTTTAGGAGTAGGTGTCATTATCGTGAAAAAGATTGAGTAGACATTTTAGTCACAAACTGAGTCTTGTTCTGGAAAAGAAAGTAAAAGTTGTTCACAACACTGATAGAGCTTTTTACTTGTTTTGAAAAAAATCGGATTATCTGTAATCATCAAAACTCCAAGTCTTTCTTTGTCCATTTTACTTTTGATAAATCCGTTTTCATTTTGGTCCAAAAAAGGCCCAAATAAAAGACTACCAAGAGCCAAAAGTCTCAAACCAAGAAATACAGTTTTGGTTTATTCATAAATAATTAAATGTGTGTCAATCACACAAACACCCAGTTAAGATAATTGCTAAAACAGAAAATTACGTTAAAGGTGGGGTATGTAATTTATTTCAGAAACACTTTTTGTTATATTCCATGGAATGCTCTTAACATCCGATAGCAATGAATATCTTAAATGCATAAAAAAAATGTCATCTGTGGAAGCCGTAGTGCTGTAAAAAGCACGACCAATCATTTTAGCCGGCCCGGCTAAAATAACTGGATGGCCTACCTGCCTGTCAGCCTTCCATCTGTGCACAAATTTATCTCGTACCCTCATTGGTCATGTGCGGATTTGTGTGTGTTGGAGGAGGGGCTCTGTAAGGAAGTGGCAGATTTTTTCCGGTTGTGTATTTTCAAATTCTAGCGCAAAATAAATCTATTATTATTATTATTATTATTATTATTATTATTAACCAGAGTTGCCATCCATGGAGGACCGCTACTCCCAGCGGCTCAGGAAGAAATCCCTCCGCATTATAAAAGACCCCCATCACCCCAGCCACAAACTGTTCTGTCTGCTGCCGTCAGGCAGGCGCTACCGCAGCATCCGGACTAAATTAAAACCACCAGACTCAGGAACAGTTTCATCCCACAGGCAATAAGACTGTTAAACACCTGAACAGTTGAAATAACATCCTTAATATTCATCTGGCTGCTACTTAAAAAATATTTTTAAATTATTTATCAATTAACCTATATATCATATTTCAATAACTTGCATATTGACTCTTATTGCACTATTTCACAATTTCACTTTTTTAAACAATTTTCTTTATGTATTTACGATTTACTTGCACTATATTTGTCTGTTTATCTGTGTTTTGTGTTGCACTGTTGGAGAAGCCTGTGACACAAGATTTTCATCGGCATAACTACACTGTAGCTATGTTCGTATGACTAAATAAAGAACCTTGAATCAAGACGATGATTTCGCAGTCCTCTCTGGTAGTGTGCATACATGATTTAATTCGTAATATCCCTCATCTGCCGAATGCCTGCACCCGTCAGCCGCCAAGGACGTTACACTTCTCAATTACCGTTATTTGCATGTCCTCTGCCTGCCGGCTAATAACTTCAGCCTGCATTCATCATCAGTTCAGATCTCTCTGGATCAAAGTTTTTGCCTGATTCAAATGGAATGCTCTGGTCCTCTGTTTTCCTGTGACAATTAGGGGATCATTGGATAGCTGATGGTCCCTGTCTTCCCTTTATTTGAGCCTAAGTGTCATGCTCCCCCTCTAATTCCATGAGTCTCTCGCTCTAATGATGGATTTACAAGCTTGTTAATTGGCCAAATTAAAAGCCATTTCCCCTAATGTGAGAGCTTTAGGAGCCATTAATGGATAAGTCTATTTTGCTAAAAGGGGGAAAGGCTATGATTCTGATTGGGGTGAAAATTAAGGGAAGAGGCGGTGAAGGATGGAACGCCATAAAATAAAGAGGGGGTCGGGCAGAGGATTCAGTGATGTCATTGGCAGCACAGGAAAGCATGACTGGACGCTTTGGTTTATGGATGGCTCTGGTACTTTTCATTTCCCTGTGCCTTTTTGACTTTGACCAGACCGACATTAACTGCTTTGGTGAATTACGCAGCAAGGCCCACTGGAAGGCTCGGCCATGCCAAGTTTGCATTTAGCTATGGACTCTGGCTCAGGATCTCTTTAATGGATGGGAGAACGTGTTCATCAAATGGTCAGCTTCCACAGAGAACACTTCACATGCTCAAAATGAGTTGGCACTTTTTGGAGTGATCTAGCGTCATCTTAACAGCCAGATTTCACTTTCTCTTTCTAACCCTGTGTGGATCATTGATGTTTTCATGGATTATATCTTCATGGACTTTTCTTATCTTGTGCCTACTCTAAACACATTTTCACATCAAGTGCACATTTACATGCAAGACTTTTGCACAACAACCAAGCAAGTAACTTGTTCCTTTTATGTGGACATGTTCTGAGGCTCCACACTCATCTTGAGGTCGTAGAGTGGAGATTTGAGGAGGAACAGTAATCTCTTGCCACGGCTGGAATGTCAGGAACGTGGGGGCCATCAGCCTCACGCCTCCCCATAATGTCATCGGTTGCAGGCTTCGGTGTGAACGGACCACAGAGGAGGAGCGCTAACATGGATCCCCTTCATGAAACAGCAGCTCCCAGCTTTGACTTTTCAACACTGGCGAAGCAGTAGACTGTTACATGGCCTGCAGGGAGACAGACATAGACTAGGAGTGGGAGGAAAGGTCTATGACCCTGTTGTCAAAATAAGGATAGCACTCGAATGGACTGGACTTTGAGGCGTCTAGAAAGTCAAAGCTTCTGTGAATTTCATAACATACTCTCTGCTTTCAAATTAGTACTCCGTACACCATAATGTAAAGGTAATTTAAAGAATCTGAATGGACATTTAAGCTAGAGAGTGAAGATTTGACAAAACTGGCAAAAATCCCCCTCATCTAGCACTGAATTTATTTTCTTTACAGCAGTGGCTTTTCAATGTGATATGTCCTTGCTGTCTATCTTGATGTCTGCTGTGGGGTTTAATCTCTTCCCTCACACTAAATGAATCAAGGCAGGCCCAGGCCCATAGTGGAGCTGCAGATTTGCGTTGCATGAAATTACGCTTTTGTGAAAAGATTCTGCTTGAGTGAAAGAAAACCTTCTTTGCATTTCCATCTTCTCTTTAAAACAGTCATTATGGCACTTTGCTGCTTTTGCAAATGACTCATTTTGAAATGTATTTACTGATGTGCTCTTTGATTAAGTTAGCCTTTACCAATTCCTAATTGTCCCAATCTCATAGCATATACAAACACCAAATGATTCTAGCATGAGCAACCCAGCCCAACTCCAATCAAGCAAGATCTTTCTCCGGGGCAGCAGTTGTTTAGGCCAAGTAAATTGGGGTGACATGAAGGATGTGTTGCATGAGGTAAACAAGTACCAAAAGGATCTTCTGTCCTTTTTCTTGTCTTACCCTCGGGCCCATTTCTCAGCCACTATTTATTCAAGTGGTGGAGAAAAGGAGGGGACAGTGAAAGGGTTGTATACACCTCACAGCTGGAAACTGATAGGACTTTTTACAACCCGTGGTGTCCAGTGTGTGAGAAAATGCAGTAGTTTGTCGAAGTCCCTTACAATTCTCCCCCCTTTCCCAGTTCTTGGCCCTGTATGAGGATGACCTAAAGACTCTCCAGTCCACACTTGCATATGTTCTCTAAAGCTCCAATACATACTTCTTGAATCAGGGATCTAAAAAGACTGCTTTTTGTTCTGGTTGATGATGTGGAAACGTATTTCACTTTGTAAAGATTTAGATTTTGTACCCAGAAAAAAACAAGATGGTTTTGTGCCCAGTACACAGCCACACTCAGCTATTGGAGGCAGGTTTATCATCACATTGACAAGCTGACTGCCCCCTGCTCTGAAAATACTGAATCTTCCCCTTAAAGCCTGATCCTTGTGAAAACACAGGGAGGCATTTGAAAATGTACAATAGGGGGGGGGGGATTTGGGGGGGATGACACATTTTATTTTTCTTCCTGTCTGTAAAATCCTTCCTTTTTTGGGTTGGGTTTGGGGACAGTATTCATGTGGAGGGGGGGCTCTTTTTGCAGTCAATATACAACTGAGATGCAAACCAAGCAACCTTCCTCTGTTACAAGCACACACATCTAACAGGACTTTTCTCATGTGTTGCTCTTTACAGTTAACAGCATTAGGAGCACCATGACAACATTTAAGGCTTGCTTTGTTTTCAGGCCCTATCTTTTTCTTTGAATGTGTTCATCCAATTTTGGACAAGCTTTTGCCGTTTGAGAGTTTGAAGTGCCATTGACAAACTGTGTCTGTCCGTATAAAGTGTGTGTGGGAGGTAACATGCAAAAAGCAATTCAGACTCCAATGGGTCCATCTGCCATGTTTGAGGCCCTGCTCACACATTTATGCACTCACTCACACACACCTACAACCTTTTGTTTCTATAGCAGCACCCCTGCTGCCCAACTAAACTAAATGATCACCCCCCCATCTTGCCGGTTTTTAGTTAGGAACTGCTTTTGATATAATTTAACCTTACAAAGACTAGAAGCCCACAAATTAGTTTACACTAGCATACACAGATTATTGTTGGTCTTCAGAGTCACTAAAGAACAGATATTGAACAATTGTATAAAGGACACATTCTTGATGTCCTGGTCAAAAACTGAAAAAAAAATCCATCAAAGCAAATGTACGCTTCCATTTGCACAGACAAGTCATTAAAGAGATGTTCATTTTGATGAGATCATGGATAGAGACGACAGCAACATTTCTCCTGACAATTTTTTTATGTCAAGTCATGAATCCAGTCCTAATCCCAAAATAACTTCAGTGGGGTGGAATTAAATTAATTCTGTTCTTTTCGGACGTTGTGGGGGGACAAATGAGCCTTAGTGCACATTGTACTCATTTTGGTGCCAGGCACTGAAAACGAGCTCACACACACACCTTCATTCTTATTTGTTCATGCACACATGTGTGTGTTTCAGGAAGTCCTATGACCGACCAGATCCCTCCCCCCTCGACTCTCCCTGACATGAATCACTTAGAACCAACACACTCTAAGCTAAATGAACTCCCCCTTTCCCTCACCCGTAATCACATTAGCCTAAGTGATATGGGAACGCCGGGCCAGACACACACTCCCTCCTACTCTCTCTGTCTTTCAACCCAAATAAATAGCCACTCCTCCAGAGCTTTAAGTTGTCTTAAGCTCCATCTTTGGATAATAGACCATTTGCTCCCCCAAAGACCCCAGTGTGGAATAATGAGGATCAAGACGAGAGCAGAGAAAGCAGGTCGGGAGAAATGCAAAAGGGTGAAACAGAGGAGGTGAGCTGAAATTCGGCTAATACCCGCTCCGGGACAAAACCCATCCAAACACCTGTTTTGTCAGGGTGTGAGGTTTTTGTGCTGAATAATTACTGGATTTTTTTGTAGTTGACTTATATTGGGGAGGTCGGTGAATGAATTTGTAATGAAGCCAGCTCACGCCTGGATGGAGGCCATTTTGACCAACTGGGGGGAAAAAAGCAATGGGGTGGTAATGAACTTCCAACTGACCTACAATCCTTTAAACACATCGGGGCTCATTTGTCATGTTTCAATAAGTAAAAATAAAAATTCTGCTGTCTTTTAGTTTTCAGCCATGATAGCTTATTACTGTATACAAAATAAATACAATGTCAAAGTTGGAATGGTTATCATGGTATGTACAGTATGTTGAAGTACAGCGTTTATTGACATTATTGTTCTCTTGTTTTTTTTACTGTTATCGAATTGGTATTTAGAATCGTTAAAGTTCACTGTCATTGGTTACTAATACATTTTTGGTATCCCTGTCCAAGAGTAGAATAAACAGTCTTAATAGAACAGAGAGTTTATATAAATCTATCAAAGCATCATATGCAATGGCTTAGTATACTATAATATCTTACAACTGCATGTCTTAGATTAACATGTCAGAGTTGCAATGCATCCTCAAATATCACCCTCCTGTGTTGGCACAAATGTCAAAATCATAAAACAGCAAACATTTGGCGACATTTCATTAAAGCTAATATACAGTAACTTATTTGCATCTTAAGGCAGAATTATCTGGGTTACTGGCCATGCAGGACACTGAGCGAATATGTGCCTGGTTAATAATCAATGGAGGTTTGTGTGCTAGTCCCCAGTAAATAGCCCAGCCCAGACCATCTTTTATGGATGAGTTTCTCATATGCCTTGTCAACACAGCTAACCATCAATCTCCATCAGCTGGGCAAACAACAGTTGACTGGCCTGTGTGTTTGTGTGTGTCCCCGGTGTGTTGTGTGTGAGTTTCAGGTGGTTGGGTTTGGTCAGACAATCCACAAAAATGTAGTACTTTGTACTTAAATTCATATGCTGTAGAAGGAAAATGGAAGAGATTGTATGTATTGAAACCTTTTAGGGGGAAAGTGTGACATGCATAGAGATTGAATATCAATACATTCGTCCCCTCCGCTTCGTCATCGTCATAATCCCAGATTATTCAATTTTTTCATTTGAATCCTCCTCTTTTTCCATATTCTAAAGTATTTTCCAAACTCTAAAGTCTTGTGTGCTTTTGAAATGAAATCTAACTTGTCTTTCTCTCTTTTTTCTCTGCCTACTGAAGCTCACAAATATATAGTTGCAGGTAAGCACCCCCAAATTATCTTCCAGCACTTTTTCGGTTTGCTTATAGGTGGTTCATCTTCATCTGTCTTTTCAACTTTTTGGAAAAAAAAGCACACTTTATTTTTGAGGAATCTGCATTTTGCCTCGTTTGCGTGAACAGTTTTTTTTTCTTCTTTTTTTTCCTTAAAACCAGATAATATGAGAAGTTTTTTTTCTCTTTATGAGGGCTTAATTAAAAAAGCAGTCGATAGGAGGAGCTTAATTCAACACACACACACACACACACACACACACACACACACACACAATTGAAGTTCACAGGAGTCCTGGGTCTGAACAAAACGTGTCTGGTTGTCTGATTTAATAAGGCAAGCGAAGGATTTGTTAAATGTGTGAGTTGTATGAGGATACATCCTCTCGGGGAACAGGCGGCTGTGGCAGGGTTCATTTGTTACAAGCATGGAACATATCTTTAGAATTGCTTCCTGTTTTATACGTGATACTTGCACATGATGACAGATTTAAGTAGTCTCATGTCATACATGTTGTAATATGTATGTAATTTGCCGAGGCGTAATTAGGGCTACCACAGTCAATTTATCGCACAAATGTCAGCACACATTTCTTTCTTTCTTTTTGTATTTTATATTTTTACCAAGCTTTTTTATTATAAACATAATATGAAATATGAAATAATACAATATATATATATTTTTACAGTTTTTCTTGATGTAAACTAGCTAATGTTGTCACAGTAGAGACAGCACAGGTGTTAATAATCAAGCTTAATGATGTCTGGGCCACTTGTATAGAACAGAGCCATCGTTAGTGTTATTAGTAACATCTGTGCTTCCCCTACTATGATTAGTTCAAATGATTTCTCTGTAAGAGGCCTATAGCCTTCCAAAGCTGGTAGCAGCAGCCAATTCGCTACTTACCCCTACGGCAGCAAAAGCATGGCGCAAGTTCTTTATTTTATTTTATTGACTTCTATGTGTATTGTAGTTTATTCTCAAAGTACACAGACTCATTTCGTCAGTTGTTAATAGACAAGTATTGAGAATTGCTCACTAAATATGTATTCACTGTCACTCTGCATACCTTAAGTGCTGTACTGAGTAACATGAACAATGATAAACCCCTACACGCGAATAAGCTTTCCTCTTGTCCTTTTATATAATGTAAGATATCTTTTGTTCAGTAGTCCCGCTTTACTTCATAGTTGTGACATTGAAAATGCAACATCTTTCTGTGTGTGTTAAAAATGTACCCACCTGTGCATGACTGTGTGTGTGTGGTATCAACCCTCAAGTGAGGGCTTTGACTTTCACAAGATTGTGTGGCAAGGATAAGGGTATGGGTGGGGTCAAAGGTCATGAATGGTGGGCTTATGGAGGCTCTGGTGCTTGCAACAGTCTGTGACCTGCTCAGAGTCGGTTTCCTCTGGGATCTCATTAACCGTTATTGTCTGCCAGCAAACAAGCACCTGCTGGAGGAGAATTCAACACATCCTAGAAAAGCCTTCGGCCCAAGCTGAGCATTAGAGCCTTGCTCATGTGGGGTTCAGACCACAGTGTGTTACTAACAAGGGTGAACTGTCCTTTCGGTGACTTGTGTTGTTGCCATTCCTATTCTATCTTACCCTCGTCACTTTTAGTATTGATTCTGTTTCAATCCAAATATCGCCTTGTTCTATAACATAACAGTATAGCGTTCTGAATTGTGTTAGCTTTTTTAGCTTTTTCCCATTTCCTTCTTCTTTAGGCAAAGACATTTAGTTTTGTCTTCTGCCCTAGTGCTGTGAATCTTTTATCAAGGCTAACTCAGGCCTTACTGATATTTTCACTTTTGTTGACCATTTTCTGGACCTTTGTCGCATCTGCTTTGTCAGAGGGGACAGAGTTCTCAGTGCTGGTCGCAATGCGTGACAGCACATGAATAGCACATTCTGCTTCAAGCTGCGTGGGTCTCATCACCGACGGACCCTATTATCTGCCCACCTGCCTTCTCGTCGAGCACCCCTATTCAACAAGGAACAGGTAGTTGAGCCCTTTTCAAAAGCAACGAGCCATTAACAATGCACGCCAGTGGAGGGGAAATCTTTTGTACGCTCGGCTATGAATCGAGCAGATTCCAATTTCCTTCCCTGGTCAAAGGATGGATCTGTTGGTGCATTGGTCCGCTCCAGTGATCCCCTTTTCCTGAGCCAGAACTTCATTATCAGCCCATTAATGTGACTTTCAAATGTGAGGGGATGCAATTATCTGCTGTCTGCTTTTGGGAGGTCAGTCTGTGCAGTGATCAGGATGGGATGGTAGCTGTCTTCTGGCTCTTATTATCTTCCAGCCTGGTGGTGCATAAGTGGCATGTACACATCTGATCCTCGTATTGCCCACTCGACAAGCTTCCTGACTGACAGCTGACAGTCAAAGACACTGACGTGGAGGAAGAAGCTTTCTTCTCTTTGGCTTCTTTCAACTGAGCCCTGGAGGTTTTTCAGCTCGAGGCCACTTTTAAGGCTGTTGTTTAATTCAAAGAGATCTACTCGCAGGGGTTGAAAGAAAATGACATGTGATAGAAAGAGCTCTTAGCTATGACCTTGAAGTTTAGACAATGTTTGATATGATTTTTGAGACATCTGTTAACCCATGCTGCTCATTTACAAATACTTTGTCTATTACTTTTAAAAGATAAGGCTAGGGTTAGGTCTAAAAGATATTTGGCTCGTTGATCTGCAATATGCTGAATGCCAAATTAAAATGTATCAAGTCTACTTATTCTCATGTCTCTGTTTGAATACTTATGCCTCTTTAAGACTGTTGATTTGGGCCAGGAAGCAGCAGCCACATATGTTATCATTGACTAATCTCGCCGGCACCACCTTTGTCATCTCCCTTTCACTCCTTCTCCTTTTGGGAGTCCTCTCTGCCTCTTTCCTTGAGGTCATAGCGAGCCCCCCGGCCCCCCTTTAGGAACTCAGCCTTGGATCAGAGACATCCTCATCTATGTGCCCAACACAAAAAAAAACTCCCATTAGTCAGGGCCATCCTGACCCTCTGTATCAGCCCTTCCTCAGATAAGAGGCTAATGAGCTGACGGGCTCACAAAACAGACCGGAGTCTCAAGGACCCTACTAGTGTTTTGTCATTGCTGAGATCCTTAACCGTGAATTGCTTGAACTTGACATCGCTGCAGACTATTTTTCTCCTGCATGCTTTGAGTTGATATTCATTTCCTTGCTCCAGTCGTGTCATTTTGTTTTGATATGTTCCTAAAATGGCACTTGCAGATACTTTCGTATGGCAGTTGATTGATTAGTGATCTCTCAGTCTTGTTTTTCAGTCTTAAAAAAATGTTATTCTCTCATTGGACATTTTGAGTTTTTTGAGAACCATTCATTGACCCACATCAACATGTTGTTGTTATAAGGATAGTGTTGATGGAAACATGATTTTCACAATAAATTGAATATCAATCAAATCTTAAGTCTCTCCATATGAAGTGATATTGCAATTTTTTAAATAAAAAATGCTTAAAGCTCATGCATGGCCATACGTTTGGCCATTGCTTGAAATGTTAAGGAGACATAACTGATGTAGTTTCTGGGAAACATGTTGTCTCCTTTGCCTTTCCTTCAGTGTTTATCCTTGTTGGAAAATATGAAGTTTATCCTCTCCATATGCTGTATCCATTTCAAGGTGTAAGGGCCTCGGAGGTTTACGTGTCGGTTCTTGCATCTGGTATGCGCAAGTGTTTATTTCCAAAAGAGCGTATGACTGTTTATTTCCATAGGCCTATGTGTGCACAAGTGTGTTTATTTCCAAATGGGCAGGTGTGTATAGGAAAGTGAGCTGTGTATAGAGAGTGAAGAGCAGCATATGTTTAGTGAAGCCAGGCTGGAACTCCTATTCTCTCAGCACTTTAACAGCTATAAACAGTGCTGTAACAATCTGTGAGAGATTTCAAATTTTAGGAATCATATTTGCCATGACATCTTTTATCTTCATTGAAATATATAACACAAAACAACTGTTGTCACTCACACTAGCAGATTGTCGTATTAAGATAATAGACTGCTATTTGCTAAACTCTTGCAAGGTTGTTAAGGTTATGCATCGCCTTAGAGTGGTTAGGAGAACAAATAGCGAGTCAATTTATAGTTTTCACAGTGTTAACCACAATTCTAGGATTTCAATCTGGACACACCTGTAATGGATACTGCACAACAGGAAAGCACAATGTTGTATAGCTGTGAAAGCAAAACGAAACGATAGCTGGGAAACTTTAATTAGGGCTGTTTCTTTTTATGACTGCAAGGTCCATAATTGATTAACCAAACAATATTAAAGTACACTTACAAATCATTTAACATTTGTAGGTACTTTTAAAACGTTCAATGGTAGAGGCACGTGCCACAGCTGATTGGTACCTTTTCAGTGAGGCTAAAGCATTATAAAAATGTTCAATATTAATAAGCTGTTTTATACTTTTCAGCAAGTTTATTTAACTTGGACTTGAAGTGATTTTTGAAATGAAATATTTGATGTCTCCTGATTAACAGCTGTGCTTTGCTGTGACTTGTGTAAGAGTATCAGTGCCCAGAGGCATGTTTATCCACTTGCACATATTCTTTTTGGCAGCTCCAGAAACCACCAGGAGTCTGTCTGCTTGGGTGTTATGTCAGAGCTAGGATCCCTCTCTTCCTTATTAGAAGGGAGTCACTCTCTCCTTCTCTCTCCTCCACACACTGTTGTAACTTAATTGACTTGGTTGGAACACGACCAAGGGTCCTTGCAGTGATCCAAGCCACTCTTTCCGCCTTCAGGCCTGAAAACTATCCTCTTTGCTCCACCTCAATCTGCCTGCTTAATCCAGACACCTCAGCTGTGTTTACAGTCCTCTGCTCTGCTATGATTTCTGACTCACATGCTATAACTCTTATCTCAAAGGCCCAATCGAACTTTGAGTCATGTCATGGCCAAGCTCATTAGTCTGGGATATTCATGCGTCTTGGTCTGTGCCTTGGCCTGCTGTCTGTGCTGTAAAACGGCTCTGCAGAGCACCACACCTACAAGAGCGAGCCGCTCCAAGTAGCTTAAAAGCACATGGGGAAAGTGTGCAGAATACTTTATGGATCCTTTGCAAGATTTTGTTTCCCTGTCATATCTGTAGAATTATTTGGTGCATTGCAGTTCCTCTTTTATTTTCAAAAAGCAACTCCAAATAAACAATTACCTTTTCTCATTATTGCAGATTATGAGCACAAGATTTGCATCACTGCACTTAATTTCTTTTTTTAAATATTCAATTTTGTGGTGACTTTTTACGAGATTAAAACTAATTCCTCTGTGACATCAGTGCGTGCCAGGTTTAAAGTTATTTAATGAAGTTGTCAAGCAGCCATAATATTAGAAATATATAACATTTCTACTGCAAGTTTATGGTACTAGCTGGTTTCTGACTCGATGCACATTCTTCCAATATTGGTAATGATGCATACATAACTCAAAGCATAATGATAAATCTGTTGAATCACCACAATACATTTGATTTCCCCTGAGTGAATGTACCTTGATGAATGGTGTAAATGTACAGTACATATCGCCTCAAAGATACATATGAGAGGCAAAATCTATTTAAAAATGGACAGTTTCCTTAAACTGTCATGTAGGTAGTCTACAGCACATGCAGCATAGTGAAAGCTGCACTCAGTAAATGAACCTCATTGGTTTCCCACTTTCTGATGTACTACTTCATCACTCATGCTGATGCAGGCCAGAGATGGAGGTCTATGGAGTGATTTACTGCGGAGGGTTTTACCCATAGTTCTTTTTCCTGGCACTGATAGTGTGAACGGACTACTCTTTGCATCTGCTGCCATCTCATGGCTGCTTGCTGCACAGTACAAAGTCAAAGTCTGCTCCTCAGATGTAATCCTACCTTACCTGTTACTGTGACATCTCAGGAAACATAGCTTCATCCACCGATTGGAGTTGATCATCTCATGTTGTCCAACCTGCTTGTTGTCCACTTAGAATATTCTGAAAGGAAGTTACAGTGTTTTTGCCTTTCCTGCTTTTGTTTGTCGGTCATGACAGCAGTTCATGGAGATACAGATTCATTATTGCATTTATCGCACAAAAGCTTTCATTTGTACAGTTTCTCTGTCCATACTTGAACTACAGTACAAACCCCATTTATATGTTTGCCGAGGCCACCCGGAACACATTTTTTTTTAGAAGGTTGCTGATAAATGAAACATGATACAGCATGAAGAAGAGAAGAATTAGGAAAGATAACACTTGGAAATAACTGTTGTTTATTCGTGTTTGTTTTCAGTCATGAGGTCAACAGCACTGCCAGACTGCCCTAGCAGCTTTCCCACATTATGCTTGTTCTTGTCTGGGTGTTCCTGGGTGCTTCCCCCCCCCCCCTCTTTTCTCATTTGATATTCTGAGGGAGAACTTCTCTTTCTCACCCCCAGGGGCATCAATATGTTCATCATCTGTCTTTCTGCAGAGATGCAATATACATTTGGGTTACTAGTGCATGCTCGCCTTCAATTTGACGGGTCCGTTTTAAGAGCTGCTTATGCAAAACCCTCAAACCTGATATGATTTGCTGTTCTGTCGCTGACCTGAGTTTTTTTTCATTGGCTCAATATACATTACATTACATCACATGTTGCTTGTTAGACGCTTTTATCCAAAGCGACTTACATACTCAATACTGTGGGCAATCCCCACAGGATCAATTTGGGGTGAAGTGTCTCAGGAACACAACGGCATGCTGACTGCAGTGGGGTTTGAACCTGTGCTCCCCTGATCCCAACACCAAGGCTCTATCCACTGCGCCACACGCCTCCCCTAAAGGACCAGAATCAAACAATCTAAATCATTGTGTTAATAAAAACATCTTGAAATGATTTAAAAATAGGTTTTTATTACCCTTAAACTGATCAGGGTTAATGTAATCTCTCTTAAAGAGAAGCAGCATTTCTGAGTGTATAAATGTGCAGTCCAGGTGCTAGGACAAGCAGGTACACTAGGGGGTGCACATGCTCCAACACGGAGGGGACTCCGTCAGCTGACAATCTCCTTCTCCTCACTCTCTGGGTCTAAACTAGCCCCCCATCAGCTCTCCTCCTGCTGCTCTCTTCTCAGGGGTCACACTCACCCATGCATCACGTAACAGAGTCCCTTCTGACTAAGGACATTATCATTTAAGTACATACTTTTTAAATGATAAATAAATCGAGCAAAATGTGCTGTCTCAGAAGTATTCTAGTTTAATGATGTTTTTTATGGTGCTGGTGCATCTGCTCTTTAAAAAAAAAAAAAAGTGAGGAATGAGATAGGGGGGGGGCAGTGAGATGGATTTGAATGATTATAAGCACATCATAAACACTCCAGTCCTTAAAAGGTAGAAAACAGTGAGGATGGAAACAATGAAAAGAGGGCGGTGGTTCATGCACATTCATATTTAATTAGTCATTTGAGCTGCTGTTGCATCAGCTCTTGTTATTCTGGTAAATGAGTAGCCAGTGTAAAGTCGGCCTCAACGCTGTGGCAGCGCCTCCATTGTACCCAGTGGGTCATGGGGGGTTAGAATATCTAGGTTATGGAAATATAATCTATTTCACCCATGATCGCACCAACTGTATATGCAGAGGTCTGCAGTGAAGGGATAAGGGTGTGTGTCTGCACGTGCCTAGGGGCTTGCTAAGTAGGTATATGCGAATGGGGGGCTCCCATCTGGTGTATGTAGCCTGCCCACACCCCACCCTGTGCGTCTCCCGATTAAGAGGCAAGCTCTGAGTCCCTGACCCAGAATTCTTACCCAGCCACAATTCACGCCCACGGCCTCCTACCCCGCTAAATGCCCCCCCCAACTCTCCCATTTCCTCCTCAGGACAGACGGCCTCATGGGAGAGACACAGGGTGAGGTCTCCATTAGCGGGCTGGCCCCTGAATTGTGGCTGTGGTGTTGCATTCATGGAAATGCACTGAAGAAAAATGAGAGTTAAAAACGATGGTGTCAGCTGTGGATATTGAAGGGGGCTTAACGTGTTATGGGGGGCAAAGGGTTACTCTCAGCCTGCGTGGGGTAAAAATGGGTTTCCACTTGGAAACGGAATTCATTCTGAATTATTGTATGTACTGTATGTTGCACATATAGATTATCGTTAGTTTCGTCGTTGGAGAATGGGAGTGGGACCAACCAATACTGGATTTTTGAGGCTAATACTCACTGATTATGATATTTTGCATATGGCGATAAAGATCGACTGATGATACGATAATATAGGTTGCAGATAACATTTGTGCCCTCATTTTTGTATCACGTGCCTGCCAGAGTACTCCGAAATAGATTCTGAGATTTGTTTCATAAAGCTATAACCCAGATATCTAAATGTCCCCCCTTCCCCCATGTATCCATCTGCTTTGCCACTGTCACTCCTTCAGCTCTCCATTGCAGCCACCCACCCTGGATCCACTTTTCTGTCCCCAATACACCCAACTATCCATCCAACCATAAATGCACAGACTTTCCTTAGGCACTGACCCACTGGGGGCTTTGTGTGAATCCAGGCCACACCCAGTGGAGAGGACAAACTTTTGTCTTGTTGCCTCTTCACGCAGTGCTGGAGGCCTTGCCACGCTGCTAAACCTCCACAAAACCAACCTGACATTGTGCACACTTTGTGCTTTGTTAATACAAGATGTAATGGATCTTCTCTGTCATCTGAACAAAAAGAGATGGCTTCTAAGCAGAAAGAAGCCGCCCCAAGTTACAGACTTCGTACATGCCTGCGTTTGTGATGCCTTTAATCACCCTTGTAAGACCGAACGTGCTTTTCTTCCCTTTTTAAGCACCAATTACCATCACTGACAGTGATGCATTTTGATTTTGACACGTTGGCTTTTACGCAACGATGTTCCCTACGCCGTAACAGTGGGGAGGCTTGTTTGTGAGTCAAGGAAATAAAAACGCAACATATGGGCCTTTATGGTCGAACTGTAAGCATCCAAATACTTTCACTTTAATGGAAAGCATGCTCCATCAAGTAGGGTGTGGGAGGCAGCATCCAAAAGCCATTAAGGGCCAGGCTTCCACTGAATCCTTAATGACTACATGTTGAAAATAATGCATCCAGAACTGCACCAGTGTTTATGATGATTGTTGTTCAAATGTAAAAAAGATGGCTAAGATACCCTTTGGCTTTCACTCTATTTCCAAAACTAAATAGTATTTGTCTTGGAGAGTATTTTCTCCACCTGATACTCGACCATCCTTGGGGGTCATTTGGTAACGACTTTAGAATTTTTAAGCTCTCCATTTTAGTTTCCTCAAGTGTATACTCCCATTATCACTACAATGAAGCTATAATCCATTGTATGGTTAATTGAAGAAATGGTTTTGGGATTTAAGATGTACCTTATTTATTAGGTGATTGTGCCCTGAGGCAAGCCACATTTTTCATTTCAAGAAGATTATGGTTCCCTAATTGATAAGATAAACAGGCCATTATGGGGCTTCTTTGCTAAACCTTGCACACTGAATTGAGTTTTTTTCCTCCCTGTCGTGCAACACTAATCCATCTCCCTGTCTTTTAATATAGTGCATGTAACAAGGCCACATCGTTATCAGACCTTTTCAATTATGACATGTACTTCAGGCTAAACAATGATATGTGCTCAAAGCAGAATCGTTTACCCCCAGCTTTTGGACTGAATGTAAAAGTGGGCTTATTAAAGTTACATTATTTGGACTCACTATGCTGAAAGATCTGGGGTAAATGGGAGTGTTGGAAGAGAGATAGTGGCATGGAAATCCATTAAGGGCCAATGGGGAGAGGACGGTGGGAGCAGCTGCTGAGAAAGCGATGGGGAGGAGGGTATAGGGGAACAAGTAGCAGAGGTAGATTGGCCTAATTGACACTTTTGGCCATCTTGTCACATACCTGCTTAATTGGCGTGCCAAAAGGTCGGGTAGAATATAAGCAGGGGCTCAGAAACGGGTGGCTTAAGTCTGCAAATGTGTGGGAACGTGTTTATTTGAGCAGCAGTTGGGATAAACGAATCTCGGAGTGCATCTTTCTGAGATCCAGAGAGACAGATAGCGCGTCAGCTCATCAGCATAAAGCATTAAACATTTAAGCTGACCTACAAAGGCTGACAGCTATCCCCCTTTCACTCACACCCATCACCTCTCCTTCCTTTGCTTCATATCCTCTGCTCCCATCTAGCACTTCCTCTACACACACATACACACTCGGGCACACCAGCTCTGTTTTCTTTGGTTGATAATGAGGACTCAGCAGGGGAAACTAGAGAAATTGGCGGTTTAGATGGAGAATAAGGGGGTGGTGGGCTCTGCTCTCGTTAAAATAAAAAAAGCTCTTTAGGTTCTAAACAAGTAGCAAACCCGATGCTCTTATTACGCTCTCTCTTCAATCAACCACCCCACTTCTCTTACAGAAGGAGGATATCTTTTATTTTGGAGGAAAGAAAATAGCATTGTCCACTTCTGGTATTGGCTTTCTCCTCTTTGCCAACAGCTTAATATCTCTCATATTTTTTGAGGCTTATTCATTTTGGTTTCTGAGGAGAATTTTCTTCTTAAATGAAGGACTACATGCTCTATTCAAGGCTTTATCCTCCTAACGAGAATTAATTCTTAAGAAAATCCAGTATTCGCTTAAAGATAAGATTATCTTCACCTAAACGGCCGGATTTTGCAATTTTGTCTGATATTGATGATTTTTTTTTTAAATCGAAATCTTTTAAAGACATTGACATTAATAACCTGTTGCACTCTAAAGATGTCTACACCGATGTCTGCCTTCACAAGTTTGAATTGCTTGCGTCATGAGTTTATGGTGAAAGCATTCCATGAAGATGCAGCTGTAGCTTTTACTCATGTGCCTTTGTGGTTTTCAGGGAAACAAATGGGAGAGATGCAGACTGTTTATCATGATCGACTGCAGATGTCTTTTTGTGGCCAATGCACTCTGCTGTGGAAATGGTTTGGGCAGTGAGAGAGGGAAGAACAATATAACAAGGATTAAAAGGGGAAATGAGAGTCTCTCTTGGTCTGTCTCTCTCGTTCTTTCTTTCTCGGTCCATCGATGGACTGTAATTGACGTGATGGAAATGGATTTACAGGTGAATTATTTTGTGTAGCCCTCATTCTCGGGGAGACAATAATCTTTCCCCTTGCTCCTTACCTCCCCCCAGAGAGGTCTGTATCACTCCTAGGTCGTCTTTTGCCCTACTTGTTAAAAGAAGAACTTATTTTTCATTCCCTATCTTCATATTCTGAACCGTTTCTTTGGCTCTTTCACCTCAAACATTTCCCCCTCTATTAGGCGTCTGATTACCAGATGGGTAAGGTGGAGAGCGATGTAAGGATAAAGCAAAGCTAGAACCACCAAGGAATAAGAACAATTTTAAAGGGCAGGAGCGTTCAAATCATACGTCTTTCTTTACCCCGGCAGTCGTCTTGTTCCTTCCACCTACAAATCGTAGCCTTGTTAATCCCCCCCTTAAAATCTTATCCTTCTGGGTAAATGTCAACAAGTGTTCTCTGAGTTTTAGACTGAAAACCTCCACAAGAAAATAAACATTGGTCAGCACTGAGAATGGCGTTTTATCATCAGCATCGGATCAGTCCTTGAGGGTCATTTGCTTTGTTTCGTCTATACGGAGCCAAAGCAGAAGGTAAAAGGCTCCAGTGTGCTTTATCGACAACAGAGGAAATGGTGGTCGATGAGTCAACATTATTGACCTGGGGATATGGGACTGAGCAAAGATAAACTCTGCTGAAGGGATGATCAAGCTTACTCTAAGTTATGTCTTGCATCTTCAGCTTTTTGGGCTTGGAAGCGAAATCCTGCTTTGAGCCAAGGTCAGACATCGGGCTCTTGAGGCTGTGTTATATTTGAGTTACATAACTCAGTATTGTATACATATATACAGTATAGCTTTCTTTGAATTACTACAACTTCTATCAAAACAATGCCAGTCTGAAGTGCTTTTACTTTCAGTATAATCTGGATCAGGGTGTCTACAGGCACATTCACCTGAGCTATCACTCCTGTAGATAAGCAATTTGTGGCCATGGTTCCTCTTGCTTTCTGGGTTCCTAAGCGACGGATCATTGTTAACACACAGTTAACTCACACAGTTGTGGAAGAAAAAGGGAAGCATAACTGGAAGAAAAGGTCAGAACAACACCATATGTTTAGTTAGATAGCTGGACGTATCCAATGGACTTGGATTAGTGTCTGTGTCAGTCTTTTCACACTTGTATGTTAGCCATCACCTCAGGATGTATATTGGCTGGCGATGTGGCACTCAGACTCGGAGCCAAAGCTCATCCAGCTGCGCCTCACTTCCTGGGCCCTCATCCAGAGGTTGGAGCACGGCAGGCTGTCTCACCCCAGCAAGAAGAGCTCCCCTGGGGGCTATCGCTGCTGAAAACCCTTCCTCCTGCCGTGCATGATATAGACACACTATGCACCCATCCACCTCCACCCAGCGCACTCCTCTGCAGACAGCAAGGGTCTTGAGGGTTACGCTGCTCAATTTCTCTTCTTTTTTTCCTATCTGGTTCTTCTTCTATCTTGCCAGTAGTTGCTCACACCTCTCCCACCAGCCATTACCCTCTCGCTGTCTCTCCCTTCGGCTCACCCTTTCAACTCCCCGTCGTCATTCCAGCTCCAGAGTGTTTTCCTCTCCTTCTCTCTGTACATTCAGCCCTTTTAAGATCTTAACATTTAATCCCTCTTATTTTTCTTACTGCATCTGAATCTTTTTAGTATTTCTCTCTGTCTGTCTATCACACCTCTCCTCCCCCCCTTCAAAACACACTCTTCTTCTCCCCCTGGTGCTATTCCACCAACCTGTCCTGCTTCAACCCTTCCCAATCTCCCCCTTCTCTCTCCATCTTCAACTCTGCTCTTTTAACTCTACACTAATTTGCGTCCTCCTCTGAGCTCGGCACTGGCTCTGGCTCCTACTCTCCTGAGATGTGATTGCGTGTGTGTGTGTGTGTGTGTGTGTGTGTGTGTGTGTGTGTGTGTGTGTGTGTGTGTGTGTGTGTGTGTGTGTGTGTGTGAATTTTGATTGTGTGTCTGTGCATAGTTGAGCTCGACCTGTGTGTATTCGAAATACAGAGGGAAAAGGTGATTTCATACAGTTAGAGTTTGTGTGTGTGTTTGTGTGTGTGTGTGTGTGTGTGTGTGTGTGTGTGTGTGTGTGTGTGTGTGTGTGTGTGTACGTGTTAAAAACATCTTAAAGCTGCTCAAGGCGAGGATCTGTACAAAATATACACCTGTCTAATCAGCCGTATTCAGAAAGTAGGGGTGCTAGATGGTCTATTAGACCAAATGTAAATGCGTTTTCTTGTTTGGAAACCTGTGTTAATGGAAAGATAAACTGTAGTGCTGACTATATAAGCTGCTTGAGTAGCTGTTTTACCAAACATCTTGCTAAATAATTTATATAAATGAAAGTACCATCTTTTCTATATTATTTCATTTAAAGTAGTCTGAAGAAAGAGCTTCAACCATATCTCACATTCTACTGGAGATTAGAACATCAGCTAATGTAAACTGGGAGAGGTCTACTTACTTTTTTTGAGTAACCTTGTGTTAGAAAAACTTCTACTGTCAATCATTAGTCATTATTACAAAAGTCATGCAACATACTTTATTTTTTCTTTTCTTTTTACAGGAATAGTGTGACATTTTTTAAAATACGAGGAGTAGGAGTACAAGATCTATGAAAGGTTAACAGAATCCATCTACCAGCACCTCCTAAGTTTGCTCATGTTATATTGTGTTTTATAGATCTCTATAAACGGTTAGACAGAGGAAACAATCATTTTAGAGATGCCTTTTCTAGGCAAAATAATCTTAATTCTTGCAGCCTGTTCAAATGAACATTAACACAATTTATGAATAGAAAATAGTGTTTTCCAGCTCCGCCTGACTAATTATCTTACCCAAAGGCGTTTTCATTTACTATTTTAAACACTTTTTTGTGTGGGGAATCTTTCATGGGAAGAAATCCATTCACTGGAGTTTGATTGATGCTTTTGGTTTGTGTGGTAGGAATAGAAGTAGTATGTCATTACCATGAGCAGTAATAGTAACCGAGGCCGAACAGAAATAGAACGTCATGAAAACAGAAAGGAAAAGGACATCACTGTTGGCACTACAAACAGGGAAAGATAAAAAGACAGAAAAATAAATTCAAGGATTACCACTGGAGTGAAATTCTTTCTGGCAAACAGCAAGTGCTCGGTCTTAAGAAAGCAGGACTTGCCGGTGTTAGATCCTTTCTCTCTTATCCCCCTAGGTACCCTTTGGTACAAAGCATCACACTCCGGCCTGATCGGTAAACATGAAGTGCTGCGTACAAGTTTGTAATCCCCAAAATCCATTCAGTTTCATCTCGCTGACATTTTCAGGCTACCAATAGGTAATAATTGCATAAAGCTACTTAAATGTCTCATGAATATGGACACATTGTGAACATTTAAATCACAGCATACTGTAGCCTTACACCTAAAATGCTCCTTTTTGGGTTCTTCACCCTTTTTTTCCGGCTGTGTTATGTTTCTCACCAGGGATCAGCCTAGCTACTCTCACTTAGACCGCAATTTTATTTTTCATTTTCACATTCAACCGTTGTAGCAAAATTGGCCCTACATTTCGCGATAACTTGATTTGAAAAAAAATTCTTGAATTACACTTGATGAAACTTGCCTGGATCGGCTCAGCTTGCTCTGGTATTACTGGCCAGGGATGCCTGTAAAAGAAGGCGCTGCAGTGCTCTACTATTAGAAATGATGGCATAGAGCTCATGGCAGCCAATCAGGCGAGCTATTGAGCGCCTGGTTCATTTGCTGCTGTCGAGAAAGGCGAGACACACAATCTGGCCGCGGGTCCCAGGGGAGACACCGGGCCCTGCAAGGGCTCATAAGGGTCAGGAGGCAAAGATCTGGATTTGATCAAGAGGTGTGGGGAACAATGGTGGAAACCTAAGAGGGGGACTGGGACTTGGGAGAAAGAAGGAGAAAGAAAAACTAGACGGGGGGGGGGGGGAAAGGTTCACCATTTCTTGGATGCAGGCGGTGTTGTGCTCTGGCCCGTTCCATGCCAGTGTAGAAATTGCCAGTCTGTTATCATTCAGGAAATGTAGTGGCATGCGGAGAAATGAAAGGGAGAGGTAAAACTGACAGAATGCAAATGGCCTTGCAGGTGTCGGAATGGAAATGAAATGAATGGCAGGTGAGGTGTTTCTGCTCGCCTTATAGAAATACAGTGTCAGAAGTGACACAAATTGTCTAAAGCACTGCTGCAAATTGCTGCGAGTGAAGCCTTGCCTCGTTCTCCCTCCTTTTTCCTCACGCTTTTTTCTTTC
The DNA here is from genome assembly GCF_000735185.1 of Notothenia coriiceps. Classification (NCBI taxonomy): domain Eukaryota; kingdom Metazoa; phylum Chordata; class Actinopteri; order Perciformes; family Nototheniidae; genus Notothenia; species Notothenia coriiceps. The sequence goes on from NW_011344137.1 coordinate 93,602, forward strand.
TCACTGTATCTTAGTCTGCTTTCTTTGGCTCCCTCTTTCCCTGTCAATCTTTTTCCTCTCTTTCATCGCTCCCTCCCTCCCACCCTCTCTTCCTCCTCAAGACTAGAATGGTTTCCGAAATGAAATATCACAAATCACAATTTTTCAAACCACAGCATGGTGTTTTCTGCATACGAGGGGTTACCGTAGCAACAGGGCAATAATTCATCCCCCCACTGTCTCGTGCAGATCGTGTTGCATGAATTTGGCATGACATGTGAGACTCTGATGTAATTTTGCTTTCTATCTTGTACCTGTGCAAGTAGACTGATGTTACATTAACTAATGCTGCAAGGGGATTGTTAGTTAGTTTGTCTAACATGGTGGTGGGTGAGCATTCTGATATAGGTGCTGGGGGCACATGGTGGGTGTGTGATTGATGATGTGAGAACTGGCCGCTATTTTGCAGAGATGCCAATCCCCCCTGTAACACCTGGTCTAATCGAGCACAATTTTTTGATGGCGTGATGGGGGGACATTTTCCGAAGCTGCGAAGTTGCTCCACATTACTCTTCTCAAGGATGATAGCCGCTTCGCTTTGACCCTGTGTCCAGACCTTGTTGTGTACCTTGCAGATTAATATGCGCCTCAGGATGCCGCTGGTGCCGCCGGCTTCTAAATGTCTCTTTTGGTCCGTCTGCATGATTTTCACTGCCGCTGTTCCTCTTCATTTACCGCGTTTATCAGTTTGTTACCCAGCTGCATAATGGATGAGGTTGCTCGTTGCCTCGGCGACACGCCAATCTCATCATTTTCATGCGTTTGCTCGCAAACCCAGGTCCACTCCCAACCTCCCCCCTGCCTCCCACACGACTCCACCCCTGCCACTTCTAGATGACAGACGAGTTGACACACTACGCTCCCATTGTGATTGAGTCCTGGCTGATGAAGATGAAGAGTGACGGCAATGAGAGAAGGACATATAGAAATACATACACACACAAGTCTCTTATGTACTGAGTGTCCACTACTGATCCACTCTAGATTGCTTTTGATAATGTACCCCCTGTCCTTTATGACTGGATTGTATCACTTAGTATGTCTGGAATTACGTTCTTCTACAAGGTCCATCCATCCATCCACCCTGATTATTCAGACCCAAGGGCAAATGCAAACTTCAACTATCCCAGTATGCTTTGAGCAAAAAGACAAGGTGCATCGGGCCAACATATTGTATACCGACAGGCATCTAAATGAACACAGGTGAACATTAGGTATGAACTCGACAAGATTTCAAACCATGAACCTTCTTGATGTGATAATCCTTTATTAACCATCGTAAAAATGGAAAAGGAATTCAAATATATCTTTGATGACTTCTCTAATGATAAAGGAAACCTATGTTCAGTCCCTCTGTCCAAATGTAAAACCCAGAGTAGGGCTGCTCGATTATGGCAAAAATCATATTCTCGATTATTTGGATCAATAATTGATATCACGATTATTAAAAACGATTATCCATTTACTTTGAAAACATCCATTTATTGAAAAACAAAATGTGAACTGTATGTTTTTAACAGTTGATTACCCTGAACTTTAAGTATAATTCAACTGAAAAACCAATTAAAAAATTTAAAAGAAAATGAATTACAAAATGTTTTATTAAAATAAATAATCGTTTTATTTCGATTATGTTGTTTTCATAATCGTTGCAAGCCAAGATCGTAATTGCGATTTAAAATAAGATTAATTGAGCAGCCGTAACCCAGAGCCTAAACCATAACAAGAAAAATACTATAGAACAACTTCGATTCATGTTTTTCAAATCTGCTTTGCTCTTTGAGGAATCACTGTACTGCCACCTTTGTCGACACTACTCGGACGCTTTAAGTGAGGCCAATCTCTAGGGAAGATTGAGGTTTTCTGCTGTGACCCAGCATCAAAAAGAATGATACTTTATTGATCCCTGTGGAGAAATTCTAATTTCTGTTGTCTCCTTAAAGATGGAGGCCAGAGGTCAGGCTTAGCCACTGGACAGCACTCAGGAGTTGCATGCGGTATATAGAGTCATGCTCAAGGACACATTTGCAAGAAGGTTTTTGTCAAATTGGAGTTTGAATTTTTTTTTTTTTGCTAAACTTTGTCTGGGCGAGTGAGGTAAATGACTTATTAAGCTGTGAACAGTTTAAAGGGAGGTCATGAAACATCAGCAAGTCCTTTTAAACTGGCTGTTGTGTCTATGTGCAGCTGCCTGCTGGGGCTTTTTAAGACTACTTTTCAAGATGGCATTCTAAAACATCCATTAAACCATTCGCTTTCTACCCTCGTATCCTTTTATCTGCACATTTTAGTGGACCATTTATTTGCAGAACCTTGTGGCATTTGAAGAGGGAACATTCGTATTTCAGTCTCTATATTTATTTTTGTCTTGTGAGGGAATGCCAAGTCATTGTACTTTGTGTGTGTGTGTGTGTGTGTGTGTGTGTGTGTGTGTGTGTGTGTGTGTGTGTGTGTGTGTGTGTGTGTGTGTGTGTGTGTGGTCTCAGAGCATTGTGTGGCAGTAAACGAAGCAACTCAATCCTTGTGGTTGACAGACAGCTGTTCTCAGAGTTACAGGATGGTCAGCTGGCTCAGGATTCTGACCACGGCTCTTGAACGGCTACTCACTGCTCTCTACGGACATTAATTGCCCTCTTTCCTGGCTTAGGTCTCCTTCTAAGTGCAATCCACCTATGGCAGCACTGACCCTGCTAACACGTGAGATCAGGACACGGCAGGGAGCACAGTCCGGTTTACATTTCCTGCTCCAGCTCAATGTTGAAAACTAAGACGATGGTCTTACCAGCTGGCGTACATCTTGTGTCCAGATCTTGGTTTCCTTTGATGTTGGAATTAGGACTACAGCTAAAGGTTCAGGTTCACTTCATCTTCGGTGATGCGTATTCTTTGACAGTTTTTGGTAATAGGGACTGAGTTTCTAAAATGAGACGAATGATTAGTTCATTTCACCTAGACACTGTTTAAAAAGTGGTTCAGGTGGATTAATGGACTATTATTCAGTAAAAAACTCAATACACAATTTAACATTCCAAAATTGTTACAACTTCAGGGTTTAATCAAGAAATAGTCCTCCCATCAATTACTTTAGAACATTTTCCGAAATTGTATTTATACAGTCAAGGGACAGAGTAGTAATTATGACGGGAGCAAAGGAGGAAGGAAGTTTTGTTAAAGAGCAAAATCGGCCTTTGGAGGAGGTTATTTAATAAGTCGGCAAAATGTTATACTTAAATATTAGAGTCTGCTCTTTGATCTATTTTCTAGCATGTATTTAAAATGTTTCCTTTAAAGCATGGCGTACAATCGTAAAACATAAATTTAACCATGTTGCCATGACAACAAACGTCCCCTAACACCAACAAACTTTTATTTGAACCCAAACCATGGTCTTTACTAAACAAAAACATTGGGTTTCCACATCATGAAACAGTGATTTGTATTTGTTTTACAAGGCTTGGATAAATGATGCTCTCCTGATACTGGAGAAATGGACTAACAACATATTTGTTTGTTTAATTTAGTCTTCAGAACACATTAAAATCTGTCGACAGAATCCATCCCTCTGAATGTGGGATGCATTTTAATATCTGGTGCTAAGCGGGTCATTCATTAACCTGACTGATTGCAACCAGTAAAGAGCTATTTCGTCACTGTGGCTCCATATTTTCATTATTCTTTTACTTCCAGCTCACAGCATTGTCTGACTGCAGTCTCACCAAAATAACTAGAATTATTTACTTTGAGGGGAAAAAAAAGGAATAGCACAGAATCTGTCTTGTTTGAGAGAATAACTTCAGCACATGCTGTCTGATTAGGCATATAAATAATTTATAGTCGTTTCATTTATGGGCTGCGTCTCAACAAGAGGGTATTGCTCGCCAATTAATATTCCCTCTCTGCCCTCTATCTGAGCTCGATGTGCAGCCAGCCGCCAGTGATGGGCAGAGAGAAAATAAAAAAGGAAGCAAAGGAAGCCAGTTCATTACTGAAAATGCAAATAAAAGGGTCGCAGTGTATAATGGCTTGTCACTGTCAGCTTTGATGTCAGAAAGCCCATCAGGTAAATCTGCTTGTGTACAGTTATGTTGCACAATATATATATATATATATATATGTTGATCCGCCGCGCTACAGACAAACAAACTATAGGCGGTAATGGTAATTATATGTTCAGAAAAGGCAGGATTATTGATATAGAACACAGGGGATTTGATGTACGCTAGCACATAAGGCCTTTGATGGAGCTGGAATCTAAAGTAGTCTATTTCTAGTTCTAGTTAACCAGCAATGTTCTGCTTTAGACATGATGCTCATTAAACAACTGAAACCTTTTATTCACAAGGAATGTTAACAAAAAAAGAACACTTTCTTTCTTGGCATCTTTACTCATCTGTAGGCAGCAGCATATCCCCATGGCCTAAGCATTTTGTGCTTTTGAAATTACACTTTTCTGCGTCTCTGACTATTGTTAACCTATTGAATGGTGATAATAAGGGCTCCCACGCAGATCTCCTGCGCCCTATCTTCCTTCACATCTGCCTCGGGCTGAGTATCTCTTGAACGTTGATCATTGCCAATACAATACCAGAGATGACAAAAAAAGTAATTTAAACGCCTTGAGGTCTGTACCAACCCGAACACACCTCAAGGCATATAAAGTTGTAAAGAAGACACATAGTTCATCTTTAAACTGAAATGTGCACCTATCCTGAGGCTTCATGACTCTCTCTATTATATATAGAGATGCAATGCAAAGTAAGACAAGAAATGGAATTCCTTTCTTTGAGGTTTTTTATAAATGTATAAAACTGATTTAAATATACCGTAGTTTAAATTTAGATTCAGATAAAGATGAAGTTAACACGCTTGTAAATCTGATCAAGCAATGCCAACTTCCCATATTTGACACTATTCAGACAATCCTTTTGATGATCGTATCTACCTAGCTTGACTTGTGTGTCTCTATGTCCTTTGGCTGCACCAACTCAAGGTAAGCTGCTGTTGGGAATCTGCCATGTTCAAAGGACAGCTCCAAGCTCATAATGACTGGTCATCGCAAGTTTCCCCACGCTTTCTCAGCATGACAGGGCCGCTGTGACTTGGCCAGTTCCCCATGACAGATGGCTGTCTTGGCCAGAGACTGACATCTGTATCATCCTTCAGCTCCATCAGCCTTTGCCGTGTAAAGGCTTTAAGAGCCAGCCACTGCTCCTCTGAATCCCTGCTCCCAGACCACAATTGGCTCCATATGCCAGCCACATGGAGAAGTGTCAATCTCCCAAGCTCTGCATGTTCTGGCCGGTTGCTTTCTCCTCTTTTCTGTCACTGTTTTCTATATTTTCCTTTAATTATTTGTCATTATTTACCTCTATTTTCCCATGCATTAGAATAATTACCTACATGAGTATAAAGGAAAAACGTTGGGGCTGATGACTAGAATAAACCGGGCAAAGCAGCAGCGCAGGGAGATTACATCCTGTAATCATTATTATATGAGTTGCTGGCTACACAATCAGACCTGGACAATAATGAGTTATTCCTTCCTGAATGTGTTCTTCTTCATTTAGAAGAACAGTTGAAAAGGAAGGAGTAGGGTCAGTGGGCAGCAGGGCCAAGACCATTAGTCCTCAGGCTAGGATTGCCGTCCTCTGGCTTCAGATGAGCCCTGAGGCGAGGAATATCTAAATGTCCAGCAGTGGACCGGTCCTGGGCGAAGCCCCGGGCTAAGGGCTGGCTCAGGGATCGCTGAAAACGCAGGTCATGGCAGCGTGGGATGGAGTGGGAAGAGGTTAATGTGGAGTGTTGAGTGGGTCATATTGACTGGAGACTCCAGTGTGGATAACTAAACAGCATCAGCTGGAGGTCCGGCCAGCAGTCTGAACAAAGTGAATATTCTGTACCTCCATGGCAGATGTCGAGATAACCCAAATGTTTTGACCCATGAGTATTTGAACATTCACGTTCAAATGTAGGCTGAATTCCACAGCTTTTAGCGTCATAGTTGAGACTAGATACTGGCCAATGTGTCACATTGTGAGTCAGAGTGTTGAGCCCACCTAGTGTGGGAACTATCTCATTCATACTTGCATAAACGCTGCGCAATGGTTTCATCATCCAATGAATCACAAATAGTGTTGTTATAAACAATAATTTTGACTTTATTCTGAAGAATATTCAGTGCTACTGAAAAGTGATAGCAGGAATCATTGATTAATGTTCGCAATGTTCCACTGCTGGCACTGAATGTCATAACAAGGGTCGATGATAGCCATATATCATCGATTTACCTTTACGATCTGCACGTACAAAGTGATGGCCAAGGAAAAGCTTGATTAAATGAGTGGAGAAACATAACAAATGCACATGCCTCCATACAGAAACAAAGGCTCTTTGGATGGTTTTAATGGGTCTGAAAATGATTTAAATCATACGCTGTGGCCTTCATAGTGACCACAAATCAACTGAACTCAGCCCTTTTTGGAAATGTTTTGAGTGTGGTGTGCTAGTTGCAAAACAAATAAATGCACATACAAGTCCATATTCCTAGAAAAGTACTTTGTTATTATTTGACATTCTACTTTTTATCCGGCATTCGTTGTGATGCATATCTTGGTTTTAGTCTGAAAGCTAAGTTACAGTGCTCTTCACCTCCATCATCAAAACAGTCCAGACTTGGAATATTACATTTATTTTTTCTTTCTTTACTGCCACTTTTATCCGACTTACAAATCCCCTTTACATTTTTGGCCATGCCTATGTGAGCAATATGGGGTTCAGCATTTAGCATAAGGAAACGTTGACATGTGTACTGCAAAGTCTAGGGGTTGAACCATTGACCCTCTGATTTGTGGAGCACCATTTCTCCCCTAAACAACAACCACCCTTTGAGAAGAAGCATTTCACTTTGACTGTGAGGCTTTCTACGAGCCTTGTACATCTCCTCTTACTATGACATATAATGCTTACCTTTCTCTTAATTTTCCCTCAGTCGATATTCTGCCTTGAGTTTAACATGTAATATTAGTTTACACATTATTGGACTTCCCAAATCAAATAGTTTTTCATCCGTTTGTTGACGTATTGATGCTCGGTTGTCAAGAAAAGAATAGCCAGATAAGCATCTTGGTTTGGTCCCTCATCATCATTTGTCCTTGTACCTCCCACTCGTACTTTCTTGAGACCCAGTTCAGCGGAGGTGAATGGCGTAAGCGGGGCACAGCTGCGAGAGGCCTCCGGTCTCGTCGTTGCTAGATGAGTGCTGCTCTGTCTGGGAATCTGTTGGATGGTTCAGTGAAGTCTGACTTATGATGATTTGAGTTAATACCGTAGCAAGACAATTGGCCCACCTGCTAGCATCCCAATGCTGTAGCCCACTGGGTGAGGAGTCTGGGCTTCCCTCCACCAGCACAGCTGCACGCCTCGATGCACATGAAGAATTCAACATGGTCTTCCGATGTCAGCTTTAATGTCCCTGAAAGTGGAATTAATGGCCTTGAATACACAGTTAGTATTAGATAAAGTCATAAGTCTCACTCGACATATGTTATACAATTGGCTGAAATGACGCTCGTTGTAGAATTGTTCTAGTAATTAATACACAAATATACAAATTAAACAACGAATTGTCCTGGAAATGAAGCACACACAAATTGTTGAGAGGGTCAGTAGACAGGCGTTAGTGCAAGCAATTACCAAATCAGTTTTACATTTTAACAGACTTCCCTTTTGTGCTACGCTTTTTGTTCATCATAATCATTAGAGCACTCATTTAAATGGACAGCAGGAAAGGATGATCTCTAAAGCCATTAGTGAAGGCTACAGCTTCGCTTTTGAAAGCTCCTGCTTTGAAAAATGGACAGAATCGCACTCTAATGGTGTGTTAGTGTATTCATCACAAGGGATTTTTCCCCATACTCTAATGTACAAAGCTGCTGTTGTCGGATTTAGTGATTGATCTTTACACACAGATATTTCCAAACAGATTATTTGATGAAATATTCAGCTGGAGCACTGGAGCTTATTTCCTGACGCAGGATAGTTCTGTCAGTGAGCTTGAAAAAAACTATTATACTTGAAGCCAGACAAGGGCCACAGCAGAAAGCCTGTAGTGTCACGGACACAGGTAGAATGACTAAGCAGTTTCCGAGGAAAGCCTTCCCCTGGTTGCTTTGTCACCTTTTCTCTCATTACCAAAGTTAAAATAAAATGATGTCAACGCACATTTTAGATTTAGTTATTTGCTCGCTTCCAGTTGGAGAAACCACTACATTTGTTGCTTTGCCAGGGGAAACGAATAATGATCCTTTATTGCCTGTACAATTTTTAAAAATCCTTTACAACTCTTTGAACATTAATATTACAGAGGTTTAGAGGATTGTTACTTACATTCAGAAACGCACACACAATCACATATCCTTCTCTTTCTGATGGAATACTGAGCCCACACTGCTAAAAAAGCTTTTAGCTTTTATTTATAAAACACTCCTTCACTGAATACCATTTATTATCGCACAGAGTGCAAACATATACGTGATCTGACACTGTGGCAGTGCAGCCGGAATGTAAATATATTTCAATCAGCAGAGAGTCACTTATAAGTAAACAGAAATGTATTGACATAAAAGGATGACCCCATCATGATATCATATATTTTAAGTGGGTGGGGAAGCTGTCAGTGGAATAGGACATCCCCCCCTCCTCCCCAGGGATGTGGATGTGATGAAAAGTGGACTTGTGACGAGCTCAACCTGGGCACTGGATATGATGACTTGGGGTCAAGGGGTCAAAGAGGATGCTACCATATCACTTAAAACAACAGCTCACGGCAGTTGAGAGGAGATGAGATTTAACGTTTAACAGCAGCAACGTGATTGGCTAATGGAGATCATGGAAAAAATCTATTTGGTTAATTAAAAGAGTGAACAGACTGCTGATTAGAAGCAGCAGAAGGAGAGAGAATTTAGAACGAGAGTCGTAAATATGACGCAGAAATATGGAAACATTCTCAGTCTTTCCTTGATGGCTGATGTGGTCCGTTTACAACATGTTTTTTTTGTCCATTCTGGAGGATACATTGTCATTCAGCAAAGGTAACTCATTCCTTTCTCTCTTGGATCAATCAGATTAATGTCAGCCACGCAGAAGACCGGGATGTGTGCATGGCTGCACATGCAAACACACACTCACACACACTCACATTGATTGAAGCATCATTGTCAATTAGTTATAGAACTGGACAAATATCTTACCCTCTCTTCATAAAGAATAGCGCACTCATGTCAAGTTTGGACTCCTGCCAGACCATTAAAGAAGAGAGCAGCTCCTTAATGGACATTTCAAAGCCTTCAGAGAGAGATGTTAACCCTGTGCACTACTTGTGGCATTAAAAATGGATCAAAGCAGCTGAGCCTTGATGTCTGTGGAAGATATTATTTGGATCGCAGAGCACACGACTGCCTCCCTAGCTCCCTCTGCTGGGAGAAAACAGTCATTCATGTTGTAGTGTTATGTACTTCTGTAATTGTTTTAACCCCTTGCTGCACCCAAACTTCCCACTTGTCGGAACAATCATTGAAATGAAAGACAGAGTTAAAGGATAACAGTGAAAAGGGAGACAAAAGAAAGGCAGCAAATGAGACACCAGTTGCTTCCTTTTTTTCTTTTCAGTCAGCCCATCAATCAGGTTTTGTTATGCAACTTGAGAGAGGATGTGGACTGTCTGGGGTAACGTAAGGAAGGGGGGAGGCACCCCTGTTGCTGATGGTCAGGGGGAACGAACTCTTGACCCTCAGCAGGCAGTCTTAAAATCTGGCTCCCCTCGTATTAGAGCCTCCCCTTAGGCCTGTGTGAATGAAGACCCCGTCTAAAGACATAAATGACTTAAGGGTGAAACAAAATCACCAACCTGTATGTGTGTGTATGTGTGCGTGAAAGAGTGTTTCCAAGTTGTGTGAGCTTGTAGGCTCAACACAAATGGAGACAACAAGACAGATGGAGCCATTTTACTGTGTTTATGCGCTTCTATTAGACAGAAAAAGCCAATTTTGTGTGCATTCATGCAATTCCTCCGTGGACTCAGTCATTGTGTGTGTGTGTGTGTGTGTGTGTGTGTGTGTGTGTGTGTGTGTGTGTGTGTGTGTGTGTGTGTGCACACCCTTGTGTAAAGCTTAAGAGTGTTGGGGGTGGGTGGGTGCAGCCGAGATGGAGATGGAGACGCAGATAGAAAGAGTGAAAAAAACCCATAAATAATTGATGATGGATTCCGCCTTGCATCTGGCGCCTGCTGCTGTTAAATGTGTTCAAAGTAGATATTGATGCAGGGTCTTGCTAAAGCAGTGTAACCACCCTTCTTTTCTGACCTCATTACCACATTAGTAAAGCAACAATGCACTGCCTTTTAAGGGGGAAAATATTACATGTGATATAATGGATGCAAATGTCCGCGCCTTAGATCATGTGCCAGATCTGCTGAATATTTATGTTGCTGCCATATAGGAGGGGGGGAGGAAACCTACTTGTCATGGAAGTGAGTTGAAAAATAAAAGGTCCATATGGGATTGCCAATTAATTATTTGCACGCTTGTTAAGTTGGAAGGCTTTCCCAGGCTTATTTCTGCACTGGTGGCATTTATTGGTCAAACAAAAGTAGGTTAGGCTGTTTGCGGAGACTCAATAAGTGATTGACTTTAATGTATTTAAGTTCTGCTCGCTCCCTCCCTCCGCACGCCTATTCTCTCTATGTTTGCCTCATTAAAAGCTTTGTAGAAATTCTGCAGGTCTTGTGGAAGAGACTTTCTTTTGATTTTAAACAAATGGAGGAGTTGGTTGACATCTCCCAAGACCGTAGCCCTCTTTTGTTTTGCTGTAGCACTGTTGCTGCCCTAAACCCCCCCCCCACACTCTGACAGGACTCCAGCACTATTCCCCAAAGCCTTTATTCTGGCTTGTATTTTTCACAAAACTCCAACCCCTCCTCCCCTCTGCCTTTGTTAAAGACGGCCCCTCAACCACTCCCCCCATCGTTCTCTCTCTCTCCGGCACTGTCTCACTCGCTCTCATTATGCGCTCATCCGTTCCGCTGGCTGAGGGCTGAGAGAGGAGTGCTCAGAAGGAGAGTGTTAGGGAAACCAGCAACACGCCGCTTCTGTTTTCTCCAATAGAGAGGAAAAAATAAAGAAAAGGTGGACCAAAGTGGCAGGAGCTGCTTTCTCTCCTCACTCCCAGTTTGCCTCACCCCCCTCTCTCTCTCCCTCTCTCTCTCTCTCTCTCTCTCTCTCTCTCTGTATTGCTGAGTCTGTCTGCTGACTTCACTCATTGACTCACTCCGCTCTGCTTCAGCTGGCTGACTGAGTGCGCTGACACTGGGACCACTACCTGCTGCCTGGGGATTAAGCGCGCTATGAATACCCGGAGCCTAATTTGTTGTTTTGGCTGCCAGTGAATGTTGGATACCCACAGAGGAGAAGCAGGGTGCATAAATCCTTGCGGCCAGGACACTGGGAGCGCCTCTGGACTAAGACAACACAGTGAAAAAAGGGGACTTGAGGAAGCATATCAAACACAGGAGACGAACCAGAGCATGAAAGAAAAGACTGGACAAGTTATTTCCTGAAAGGAATAGAAGACGCTAAATCAAGCAGAGTCTTATGAGGATAAGGGCGCAATGAGACCCTTTTCCTCTCATTATCTGGTTGGGATTCTCTGTCAGGGTGCTGACACGAGGGAAGAAAGCCCAACAAATCTCCGCCTCAAGCTTCTTGAGTGATTTCTGATCACACACAGGGTTTATTCTCCTTTTCTCTCCATGAGTTCATTCATTTAGAGCGTCCCTGTGTTTTGCTGCTCATCCGTATCTGCTCGGGGGAGAAGACGGCTCGGGCATTGACAGGGAATTACCATTATTCTCTTCTCCAACTTTTCCCCCCTGTTTGCCACTTCTTCTGACCTGCTTTCAGCCCCTGTACACCAGCGGGGTGGGGGGCAGCTGCTTAGCCACTACATGAGACTCTCCGGGAATAAAGGTTATTGAACCAAGGAGTGGCAGGGGCACGCAGGAGAGAAAGGCAGGACAAACAAACCATCTTTGTGGACCCCAGGAGCATATGGTTTAGCGAGCGGTAGCCAGCTGCTTTCCAGCCGTCCTGCTGATCACGCCACAGCAGATACAAGTTGCTCCAGTGGCAGTGTCAGGTTTGGACGGATCTTACGTGCCGCGGCCGTACATGTCTTCCCTGTGACAGGCAGACCAGACCATAAACCAAAGAAGTCTGTCCAGTGGATACAAAGAAGCGGTTGTGTTGGAGCTGGACAAATCCTTGCCCCTATCTGCAACAGCCACAGGAAGGCCAAAACAGATATTCGGCTGTCACCTTTAAGGGAAATACTTGTGACACGCGTTGTTGGAGAGCACCAGACCTTGTCTTGGTGTGTAAAGGCTTTTGACAAGGAGAGGAGGGGGTGTGCAACCCCAGAGCCCTTTCACGTCCATCTAATTACCAGCCAGGGTCACTCGAAGGGAAGGGGAGGATTCCATTTGTGGATTTACTATCGGCTCGCTTGGAAGTTTTCCGTGTGGATATTTGACAATTCAGAACACCCACATCCTTAACGCTCCAATTTCTGGAATAGTTGCATCTCACTGATACACGCCAAAAGCCCACTGACGCACATTTACAAACACATTATCACCACCCACTTAAATCCACATACATGTTTGTACTGAAAGTATAAACCACTTTACAGCTCAGACACATAGTCACAGATTTAAAGCCTATTAGTTGTTTTTTTTCACTCGCGGATACCACCAGAATGGAGGTCGGGTGGACAGGTGGGGGGCTGTAGGAGTCCAACATCTGTGTCCCTCTGTCTGTCCGCTTTACCCAAATGGATGTTATTATCTCTAAAAATGTGTTACTTGGAAACCGCTGAAAGCTTTTTGCTACGATTCTCTGACAGAAACGGTCACCGGGTCCTCGCCACGGTGCACAGCTGGAACCACAGCTGAAACACCCACCATTACTCGTCTTTTTTTGCCTTTTATCTTATCTTCATCTTCATCATCTGCCCTCACCCCACCGCCATCATTTTTTCCAACGGATCTTTGGGCGCCCCTCGTCGCCCTCCTCGGCCCGTCCTCTCCTCCACCCTGGAGGGCAGGGGGTCAATGGAGTGGAGCATGAGTGGGTGCCACTATCCTTCGCCGCCGCCACAGGAGCAGGAGCGCAGGTACCAACACAAAGTATCCCTGGTGGTGCGCTACTTCATGATCCCATGCAACATCTGTCTGATCCTGCTGGCCACTTCCACACTGGGCTTCGCGGTGCTCCTGTTCCTCAACAACTGTACGTTGGTTCAACAGAAACACACTTACTTTCACTACACTCTGGGTCAATCCTTGGCAATATAGTGCTTAACATAAACCCCTAAGTACTGGTGCTGCTTTTTTAGACAGAATTGATCTGGAAGTATAATGTGTTCCATACTGTTTTTGCTTCATACTACTTACCAAAGAGCTCACTTGACCCCTCACATGACAGTTTTAGCTGCACTTACATTATTGGCATTAGTAAAGTCACAAACCCCTTTCCACGATTGTGTCTGCAGGCATGCAAAATGTCTTCTTTTTATCATCTCGAAAGATTTGACATTTACTTTGAAGTGTGGGTTGAAGTATTGAATGGCGACTAAATGCCTTTGGAGGATAAAAACCTATCTGTTGGCCTTGCTTTACTGTATATGGACAGCAAAGTGGCTCATAAAGAGCAAACTTGGGGGCTTAAGTAGTGGTTCAAAATGGATGGTGACCATCACAGTTGTTTCTTGGGTCAAAGAGTTTTCTGACGAGAGGGGTAATTGCTTTAGTTTACTTCTGTTAATCCAAATGCTTGCTTTCATTTGCACTGGTAATACTCTTCTATTTATTTCAAATGGAGCCCTACCAAAGACAGGTTCACGCCTTTAGATGCTGATTGTTTGCCTTCACAACATGACTTAAATCATTTACCGAAGTATATGACACTTCTATTATCCACCAACAGCACACCTGCAGCTGTTTCCCTCTAGCATTTGCCTGCTTATTTTAACACTTTTTCATTTTACAAGTCTATTCCTGAGTTCCTTGCCAGTTGTGGCTGTGTTAAAGGTGAACATCCTCTTTCCAAAGTGGGCTATTATTTATGCAAGACTAGTGCCACATAATCACTTGCACAGGATAATAAGGGAGTCAAATGGTAAAATAGGCACTGTCATTCCAAAGCCGCACAATTGGGGCAGCACTTTCAGTGGGGAGGCTCATTAATACTCTTTGTCCGAGGTTTCTGTTCAATGTCAACACATTCTGTTAATCTGTTATCTGGCTGTTGTCTTTTTAGCTACTGTTTGTACAAGGCAAAGTCCTCAAAACCTGGAGGATGCCACTGTATTGATCTACCATCGTTTGGTGGATTTCTGTCTTTCAATCATCATTGTCATCCACTCCTTCTCCTCGTAATGTGTGGACCAGGAGTGAGGAGAGGAGAATGAATCATTTGTAACCTTGCCGTATTGTCAATTTCAGCGAGACAGATTCTATTAGATTTAATAAGAATCCAGTTAAAGGAGGGCCAATCTTAACCTCTCAGATAACTGAGTGAAAAATAAACGTGCACTAGAGAAACTGATGAAGTGAAAGGGGCTCTATTATGCTGCCAAGAAACCTCTCCATGTTGCAACACAGACAGCTGGATAGGGTGGTGATAGTGCTCGTAGTGGTGACGTGTGTGTGTGTGTGTGTGTGTGTGTGTGTGTGTGTGTGTGTGTGTGTGTGTGTGTGTGTGTGTGTGTGTGTGTGTGTGGAGGGGTGTTAGAGGCAACCCCAGATTCGCTCTTTCCATTGTCACCATATGGGGTGAATCATGTCCACACACAGTAACCCCCCTCTCACCAATACACTCCCGCCTGCCAACAGAGCCCACACACAGATGTACACCCTGTTTATCATTCTGTATGATTTCCCATCAACCACACCAATGGGGAAGATGACACACATTCACTGATACATACACGCACATGGCTGAATGTCACAGTCAGACACCTATTGATTTGCTGAAGATATAAGGTGAATGATGGCCATGTTCTGACATTCACACAGGCACGGGAACTCACACAGGCTTTGCAAGGTGCAAAGGGAGATGGGAAAGGCTGATATGTTTATGGAAAGACCTTATCTTGTCCTTTCATTATGGAAATGTGACGAAATCGTTTAGCATCGCCCGGCACTCTGTACGCCGACTTCTCTGTCAGCCTATTTCTGATTCCCCTTGAGCGACAATACCTCTGTGTGTGTTAGCTCGCATGTGTTTAAGAATGCTTACGAATGCGAGACAGCGAGCGCAGCCTTGTGTATATGTGTTTCTGTGTGTGCTCCTTTACACTCAGTCTCAGCAGAACTTCTTGATTTCCCTCATGCCAATTTCTGTTTCTCTCGTTTTATATGTTTTCATGAAATCCCCCCCAGATGGAAATCAGTTACCGTCATGACTGACTGGGAAACAGCTTCAGCCGACACTTCATTATTCACCTCTAGCACCAGCCTCGCCTCTCCGCACCCCTCGCCTCATTTTTTCTCTCTCGCACACACTTCCTCTCCCTTTCTCCCCCCGAAGCCCCGGCTGTTGACAAGCAATTTTAAGTGAGCCTAAATTTAAAACTCAGCTGTGTCTTGGGACGCCGATGGGTATCGCAGACGTCCTGAGAAAGGCTTCGTCGCAGTGGTTGATGGAGCCCCGGAAAAATGTGTTAGCGGGGTAATTGATGTGATGTGTTTTATCTTCCTCATTATCCCTCACAGTGAAGAGACATTGGAGGGATGGCTTGGAGGCTACACACAAGTGTGTGTGTGTGTGTGTGTGTGTGTGTGCGTGTGCGTGCGTGCGTGCACGCGCATTCAGTGCTTTCTTCTCTGACAACCTTTTGGTGTTCTTCTTAGTGAGTCAGACAGACGAGTTGTCTGCGAGAGTGGGGATGGAGGTTTGGTTGTTCTTGGTGCTCCAGTGCCCTGATGGCTGTTTTAATGCCATTATAATGTAAGAGTCTTCTTTCTTTGGTAATTACTTTGTATACTTTAAAGTGCCATATAATATATATTTAATGTTATCTGTTGGTATTGTTACTCCAATTAATCTGGATCGATGTATCATTCCAATGATCAGTGATCCTACATTGTTCATACAATGTGAACATCTAGCATTGTTAGTAGCAAAGCTTAACAGGGATCGGGAGCAAACATCTAATCGCTTTCCGAAAAAAACATCTTATCTTGTATTATGATAAAAACTTTAAATTTGCATCACTACTATCTGTTTTCACTTTGCATATTTGCTAATCTAAACAAAAAGCAGATGGGATTAGTTGTTTAATCAATTGGCCAATTAACACAAAAGTGAATGTACCACAACTACTTATTAAAAGTTGTTTTTCTGGTTCCAGCTTTTTAAATTAAAGGATTTTCTTCAAGTTAAATGAAAAATGTTTTTCAATATAGGCAATTTGAAGACATCCCGTGGGCTCTCGGAAATTGCTTTTTCACAAATTTCGGCGAATTGAAGCCTAAACAAAAAATGGTAATGTTACAAAATAATTTGGGGAAAAATACAAGATGGATTGACAATGAATGAATAATTGAAAATAAATTAAAGTTGCAGCTCTAACAATATCCTCTATTTCCATCACAAACAAAACATTAAAAACAAACTAAAAGTCTTTAATGCACCTTCTCATATTCCAGCGTTTTGGGGCCAAACTGCAAAGAACTCAGGTTTCATGGGATCTCTCCCCTGAGTGTTACTAGATACTCAGTCATCTGACACTACAGGTCTTGTTTTATGGTTCCCACCGGCCGACAAGCCTTATGTCATCGTCTGCTGGGTGTTGACCAGGAGAGACGCATGATGTGATTTGATATATTAAGGGGGGGAGAAAGCCTGATTTATTCTGCATATGCTTGCTACAGGGACTAGAGTATATTCTCACTGATGTCCTCACTGCTTTGGAATTTCCAATCTTATCTTCCACTTTTCAACCCAAAACAAAGACACAACCTTGTCCCTGTGTTTCCAATTCTCATGTGATCTTAGAATATCAAAACTCATGCTGTGTGGTTTGGGTGACGAGACCAAACAATAATGAAAAAAGAATGATAATGCTAGCTCTGAAATGTACTCCCGTCGATTAGCTCTGCTGGGTTCCTGCTTGTCCCAGTCCCTGCATTACAATGTGTTGGATAGAAAAGGCCAAATCTAGCCTATTTTTTGGTGCAACTCAATTACTTGCCCTGCCCCCCTGGGAAGTCTGCGAATTCCCCCCAAACTAAAAACACATTTCTCTCTTTTTATCTCTTTCAGACAAACCTCCTCACTTCACACCAGCCCAGCCTCCTGATGGTAAGTCCTCTGTGGTTTATCTTTGCTTGCCTCCATTGACCGCTTGTGTTTTGCGGTTGTACCTGTGTATAATGAACTCAGACTGGCCGATCCCTGCCTTTGAAGTGGGCCGCCGTCTGTGCCCCGTGTCAGATTTTGCCACTGTGCTTTTTTGTTTCCACACAGTTGGTATGGCGGGCACGTGGCCAGGTCTGCTCAGGGCTTTGATGTGAGAAGGATCTTTTGATGACTTGATTTCGAATTGAAAAATATTGGAGAAAACCGTACTCTTACAGCTGCAGTCTTTTATACATGCACACAATATTTTTGATATTTTTCAGTCCGGTTTTAAAGCGCTTCACAGTACTGTGAAATTAAATATAAAGGAGAGCAAAACAGAGGTCATTGTGTTTGGGCCATATGGTGATGTCCCTTCCTACCTGGGTTCCCCGCAACCGTATGCAAAACCCATGGTCACAAATCTTGGCGTCAAAATCGACAGTGCTTTAAAATTAGATAAACAGATAAACTCTGTGGTTGAGTCCAGTTTTTATCACTTGAGGCTCCTGTCCAAAATCAAACCGGTTTTTATCCTTTTTAGACTTTGAGAGTGTAATTCATGCCTTTGTTTCTACTCGTCTAGATTACTGTAATGCACTTTATGCCGGCCTAAACCAGACCACGCTGGCACGCCTGCCTTTTAAGATTATATTGTTTGTTTTTAAATCGCTTAATGGGCTGGCCCCTCAGTACATCTCCGACCTCCTACAGGTGTACACCCCCTCAAGGGCTTTGAGGTCGGCTGATCAGCTGCGGCTGGTAGTCCCAAAAACAAGGAAAAAGACCAGGGGAGACCGAGCCTTCTCAGCGGTAGCCCCCTTATCTTGAACAACCTGCCCCCCCATGTCAAATTGTCGGCCACTCTTGAAGCTTTTAAGCCCCGCCTAATGACCCACCTCTTTTCCCTCGCTTACGAGTCAGTCTGAGTTATGTTTTATCGATTTGTATGCTTTTATTGTCTGTCCATAGCCTTTATGTGCCTTGTATTTATTCTTATGTGTGCCTTTTATCATGTGTGCCTTTTATCTATTCGTGTAATATTATATTTTATTATAATGTTCATTGTGAAGCACTTTGGCAAACCCTCTGTTTAAAATGTGGATTGGATTGATTTGATCTGCTCTGCACGGCTAGTTGGGCTGATGTTCAATACATGTTACCACAGCAGCATTCACATCTGTCTGATAGGGTCTAATGCGATAAACCCACCCATCCCCCCTTTCCTGGGTATTCCTCATCACCTGAGGCTCCTCTGGGTTTGTAGGCCCAGAGCAGCAAAATCACCTCACCTTGTTAGCCACATGTTCTCATCCTGTCACACACATATCAATCTTTGCAATGGCTGCTTCGCTGTTTTTAGTAGTTTTCTGGCTCGGCTTTTAATTATAAAAAGGAACACTTTATTTCCAAAACAGTGGATCTCTGCAAGCTTTAATTGGAGGAAAACAGCTGTTTTTCAAGCTGCTATCATGAATATTTATCAGAGGCAGCGCAGTGTGACAGTGTTTGATAGACTTTGGTGCCGTATTTTTCTTTTTACTGCACTGACAGACAGCCAGGAATGGACTCCTACTAGTTCTGACGGTGTTGTATCATCCTGCTTGTGTGCATGGTACAAAGCCAGAGGTTTGGACGGAGAAAACAGGCGGAAAAATGTTTCTAATGATCCCAGCTGGCCAGCTGATGTCAGGGACAAAAGTCCACAGTAGGGGCTTTCTCAATCTGTCCCAGTAATTGCTCAATCACTCTCCACATAGGCCAGCCTGTTTGGAAAAGCGGTTTGCGACAAGATGGCATTTAATTTTTTTTATCAAATTAGAGGTGGTTTACGATGAATGTGATTGTCTGGCATAGTCTGAAAAATACAGCAGGTTATTCACTGTTCGATGTGAAATGACTGAGGCGTTTGGGTTCAACAAATAATTGTGCATTCATTTGAGCATTTGTCAACTTGGCCTCACCTCAACACCTGAGGAGTGTGAGAGATGCCTATTCGTTCTCCTTTACACCGTTAACAGTAGCTATTTGTTTTTGTTTTAATGGCAGATGAAATCGACTTGACAAACGATTATACCTCAGATAGAGGTCTCTATTTGCCTGTTTTTGAAGCAAATATTGCCATACAATCTGCTTTCCACTGGGAACATTAGAAACAGTGTGTGCAGACTGTGAAGCAGCCCATTCTGTCTTCCATTGAATTTCTCCTACAAAGGAAACAACGCCCTGCTTATCGATTGAGCCACTCATTTCCCATGTATTAAACTTTTTGCTGTCTGAGGGGCACAGTTTGTTTCCACACTAGTCAACCATTTAAAAGCTGCTGCTAGCCCTTAATTACAATTCCAATAGTTCTGTAGGCTTTACATCAGCAGCCTTTGCTGCTTTAATATGCCAAGGAAAACAAAAGGCAAAGTCTCCAATCAGCGGGGTAAGCCTGCCCGGTAGGACGTAGTTTCTCCGGGTCATTTAACTCTGGAGAGATTAGTGAGACAATTAGAGTTGGCCCAAAATAAGACAGTAGGCCACTTTTTGGAGACGCATGGTTTTAGTAGAGGTGGATAGGTGATTTAGAAGATGCTGTAGACCAGGAGAGAGCTAATATAGCCCATCTATTAGTCAATTTGCGCAAAAGACCAAAGGTCTTGTTCTACTGAACTTGTGGACAGTGCTCAAGGATGCTCTGCTCCCCAGTACTTCATAACAGGAAATCAGAGACAGGATACCAGGGAGTCTGCATTTTTAAACAGCCTAATTTGTCTCTGAACTGCCGTTGATGAGACGTCCTTATTAGCGCTGGGAGATTCTGCTGAAAGTGAAGGAATTTGTTCTTCAAATTAGAGCGAGAGAATCTAGGGACTCGCTTGGGAAAATGCAGGATTGGCACAACATAAGCAAATCTCTTAGATACTGTTTATGGTGAGCGCCTCCTGCAAATAGCTGACGAATCCTCCCCAATGAATGGCCTATAATCACCAGTCAAAAAAAAAGTGACAAAAGTCACAAAGCAGCCTTTAATTAGGCTCGTTCTTTGAAAGCTCCAAAGCAGCAGTTGCTTGGGCTCGGGCCACATTCATTATTGCCTGTCGTCTCCTGATAATAAGACAGTTGTTGCGTGTTTGGCAAAAGCTGGAAGGCTCTGAGAATGTTCTAGCTTGAGGGATTAGTATTGGACTTTGGAAAGGGAGTCCATTCCGGAAAATGCTTGATGAATGAGGCTCTTGGCGCTTAACTGTCAGCGTCCACATCCAGAGAAATCATGTTTATGCATTGGTCAAGGGCATCTGAAGGTGACAGTAGTATCAGATACCTTCTCTGGTAGTTTTTTTATTAGAGATTTATGAAGAGATTACTTATCCGGCTGGGTATTTATGTCTTGTGATTTATGCCAAATCTGGTTGTAATTGGACAAGGACAAAGAATAGATACCCTTCCTCAATTGTGTCTCAGGGGCATTTAGACTGAGAGAAAAACCAGGTGTTGACGGTTCCCTGGAGCCATCCTTCATTTCATCCTTTTACAACCTTGGGCGACTAAACACTGGCCAAATAAGATCCAAATTACGCAGGAGACAGGACGTTTTTATGAGAAACAGAGCGTCAGTTCAGAGGTCTTCAGCTGTAGCCGGCACAGTCTGCGTGGCAGGAGCCCATTCGCCGTGAATACTTCCATTTCACATTCGTCACTGACAGTGTTCCCCAGAGGATGCTCCTTACTGACAGACAAAATAAACTCCTGGACAGAAATGTGAATTGTTCCAAGATGGTGGGATGCCAAAGAATAAAGGTGCCTGCGGGCATACTTGCACTTTGAGAACACTACCTCTTTTTAAAGAATTGACATACCGGTAACTCTTTGTCAGCTCTGGGAGAATACAGTAACTAAGTGCTCCACACCCATTAACCCTTAGATGTGGGGGAAGACACACACACACACACACACACACACACACACACACACACACACACACACACACACACACACACACACACACACACACACACACACACACACACACACTTTCTCTCCTGTAATTTATTTCTACCGGAGCCTTTCCCTGTGTTCTTGACAGTAAGCTCGGAGAGAGGCAGAATTAATTATGGCTCCTCGCCCTATCTTAATTAAATCATTTCACATCATAGATTTCACACAACAGAGGAAAAATATCTACCTCATCTTTTAGCCCGGGCGGGGGCGCCGGCTGCGAACGTATCGCATCAAGCTATCAAAGGTTCACTGTTAAGTTTCATCTCCAGGATTACAATTTCACAGAAGAGTTGTCATGTCGGGCTTTTACCGGAGAGCAGGATGTTAGCCAACTATTGCAGGGGCTGGAGGGGGGAGGGGGGGCGCTGATGGGTGCAGCAGGCAGCCTTGACTGTATCAACAGAAAAGTTTGTTGCCCTTTTAAAGTACACAAAGCTTTCAATTGCACAGCTGAACTCTGTATCCTTGGTTAGGGTGCTATGTCTAGTTCTGTGTCTGTTGACTCGGCGGATGCTTTTGAGATTCTCAGTATGATGTTTTTTGTTCATCAACAAAGGTAAAAGGCAATGAAATTAGCCAAGTCTCGTCAACAACCCACCTCTAACCGACCTTGTCAGCGTTCAGGCTCGACTCTGCTTGAAGTATCTGCAAAAATATGTTAAAAGCTGTCGTCCAAAGAGAGAAAAACAATACTCAGATACTAGAAAATTGAGTGGGTCCAAACTATTTTCTTTTAATTTCACTGAAACAGTGATTATTGAAACAGCTAGCAATGCTTTTAAACGTTCGAAGGGCTGCAGAGTAACTCCCGCCACTTGTTGACTCAGGTTATTTCAGGACTTCGGACTTTGTAAGGTTCAGCAGTTGTTTGATGTGGACGGAGAATACCCTGAGCTATCTGCGGCTGTGATCAGGAAGCTGTCAGCCAGAACCAGATAGCCATCTCGGATTTGTTGGCATCGGGCCTCTCTGATATATAGAAACTAGACAGAGGTGTGATCTGGACTACTGAAATGGGACGTATCGGCTTCAATTCGGCTTTTAAACGTCCCCTTGCTGCCGTTTAAATGTTGAAAAGCCAGGCACACAATGCAAGAAAATCTATTTTCATTGTGTGTTTCTTAGTGCTGCCTCATGAATATAACTCCACAATGATTAAAGCTTTCTTTGATGGAAACTCTTTAAATTCAGCCAAACTTTGTATCTTTTTCTCACATCAGAGAGAAAAAAACAAGGGAAAAAAAGAGAAATTATGCAAATTTCGGTACACCAGTTTTGTGGAATGAAATAGAATGTAGTGGGATAGAGAAAGCAGGCAAAGTATAAATCCATTCAAGCTACCGTAATTCATAGTTTCTAGCTGCTTATCGAAGCCCTTAGTGCTCAGCATGGCTGTGCAGAGTTATGGTTGAGAGCCCACCCCCTTATTTCTCAGCTCTTTGTCATATATTGGAAGTAATTAGCTTGCAGAATGGCCCTAATGTCACTATAAATTACCTCTCTATGTTCTTCGCATGTTGAAGGCGACGGCGGCCATTCACCGCCATTGAAAAGCCCTTGTCATTTATTCCCTCTCATTACAGGCAAGTTACTTCAAAACGTGACTCGGTTGTCATTCTGTTCAAATCTGTGATGTGTAGGCGCTAATTTAATTGTTGGGGGACAATGTCAAAAAATAAGCACACATGGAAGTGTAATCAGTCGGTACAAATGTCATTGTCAGGTTGTTAATTAGAAGGAAATAAGTGGCCTGTCGTGTCGACGCGTTGCCAAACGATATTGCGCTGTGAAATCCCGCTGGAAGTTATGGGAGCGTTTTGCTCAGTGCTGTGATAACAATATCACCACTGTTCTACACAGATACTGTATATGTCGTAGTTTTCTGCAGAAGGTCGCTGTGAGAGGCATCTGCAGTTCAGTGCTCTCTTGTTCTGCGGCGTGCTGTCAGACAGACACACACACACACACACACACACACACACACACACACACACACACACACACACACACACACACACAGTTGGTAGCGCTTCACCTACATGTGTTTGTCATCACCCCCCTTAATTTTGACTTCCGGACCTGGAAGCATTGACGTAAACCACGACTGTGTGTGTGTGTGTGTGTGTGTGTGTGTGTGTGTGTGTGTGTGTGTGTGTGTGTGTGTGTGTGTGTGTGTGTACTGGACACAATTACAACACACTGACACATGGCCCAACAGCATGTCAGCGACACCCATTTACACACAAGTACAGCATGCTGATTGCTGCCCTCTCACCGGGAGAAGATTCGTATGATAGCAGAGAGCGAGCAGAGGGCAATAGATATTGAGACGAAAATAAAAAATTAAATAAAATTACTGTTATTTCAATATCCCTTTTATATCCAGCACTGTAAAGAAATACAGGTACTGTGCAGTATATACTGTGGCTGGGGGAGTGACAACATATGATGCTTTAGTGTGACACGGAGCCAGCCAGGGGCATAGTGGAGAGTAGAGCTGCACTACACTGTTTACCCAACTGTCAAAGTCGAAAATAGCATTCATGCATGATCCCCGGGCATTTATTTAGATGATTTATATGCATATGTATGTTCTGGTCTTGCTGAGTTTGAAATTGCAGGTTTTCCTCTCCACTGGACCTGGGTTTACTCATGTGAGCACATATCAGCCACTGGGCCAACACACTGGTGCGATGCAGGAATAGGACTTCTTCAATGAAGCGGACACTTGAGGCACATACGATATTTTTCAGATTCTGCACGCTTATTATCCTTCATATCAGCATTACTTTTTAATTAGATCCTGAGTTACTTTCAGCTTTAATTCTTCTTGCGATCTGCCTACTCAGGACCTTCAAAAAGTCTGAAAACAACGACTGATTGGGATGGTTATGTTTGTATAAAAGTATGATTATACAGGTTTATAATTAGCCAGCTGATGATATATTTGTCATTTCATTTCATATTTTATGGTTGCATCTGAAGTTGCAAAGAAAACCTCTTTTTGAGGTAACATCCTTCTAGATATTCTATTAATACATCTTTGAAGATCTTTTCTCTTTCAGTCCAAAAGGAAAAAGAAAGTCTCTTCTAACAAAAAAATAGGATCTCAAAATTCAATATTCATATATAATAAAAGAAGACACTTTTACTAGGAGAGATATAACATTACTCCTCCATTGAAGTGTGTGAATAGAATTGCACATTTTCAGGGAATAAATAGAATTCTGCAACCTTTTGCAAGCGTAGTGGTGACACTCACTCCAACATCGTACTATCCCGGGTATACAGTAGTGCAGGAATGAGTCCTTAAACCCACGAATGAGTTAGTATTTGAATATGGCTCTTAAAAAGACTATATACTGTTGATTATTTAGTACAACAAACATCAACATACCGAACACAGAAACTCATATAAAACTCACTCAATATAAAAAAGATATAATAATATTACAAGAATATTGTAAAACACAAATACAATTGAGTAAAAATGTATAAAATATCACAAATAATACCATACCATAGGTAACAAGTCAAATGCTTAATGGTGGTGACATTGAAGTCGTACTTCATCACATTCTCACTTGCGGTTATGGAAATGATCATTTGTGTTGAAGTGTAGATAACCAGCCTTTCAAATTAAAAATAAAATTCATAACTTATGCGGTCAGCGTGAGAGCGCTCTTCTTCCCTGTTGATGTTGTTGTTGTTGTTGTTGTTGTATTTTCCAACCAATCACAGCGCTCCAGCTGTGATTCAACTGTGGTGAGGACGGAAACTAGCTATATTATCAGAAGGGTCATTATCTGTTTGTTTTTTTAACCATGTATCTTTCCACTTGTCTGTCTTTCTGTACAACAGACTATTTAACATGAGAACAAAGAATGTTTTGTGCAAATGAGGGGAATTCATTTCCCTCCCAAGGCTGCCTTTGTGTGTATAATGTTGTGTTAAATCCCCATGCTTTTAACTCATCATAACATTACATTTTCCTCTGTCTTTTTGGCCAAACACCTCAGTGTGTGTGTGTGTGTGTGTGTGTGTGTGTGTGTGTGTGTGTGTGTGTGTGTGTGTGTGTGTGTGTGTGTGTTTTTTGTGCGAGAGAAAACAAATAATGTGCTTATTATTCCTACAACCTGGCACATCTGCCTGCTAGCTCATTTCTATCATTAGAGATTAAAAGAGACTGATAGAAAAAGAGTGAAAATCTGACTGAATTTGAACAATTCTAGGTGTTTGGTTGAGAAAAGATGGAAGATGTGTGTTTCTTGATTGAACACAGCATAGAAACGCCTCAATATGTGTGTAACTTTGTAATGTCAACAGGGTTTATGTTGTGTGTAAATACTAAGCCACCACGTTCACGCTTTAAGATGAGCAAAGAAACGGACAGTCCTAAAGATAAAGTCAAAGGTTTCCAATAATAAGCCAACAGGCGACTTATCTGCTCAGCGCTCACTTAGTTCAGCTTGTTGTTCCACCGGAGTGTCATGCACCCCAGCACACTCTGTAACTCCATAATTAGGGCTTGGTGTGACTGAAGGCAAACACTGTGTGTGGCAAGCTGAGTGTACATTTATAACTAGAGGAAACTGCTGCATCTACTGAAATGGAAATTTAGTCCAACCATAACTCAGGGCCAGGGTTAAAGGTCACACTGCACAAAATAAATCACTTAATAAATCACTTCTAGTCTGTCAAAAATTCATACCTGACATGTTTGACAAGCCAGGAGGGATATCATGTTGGCTGTGACTTTAATTGTCAAATAATGCCTCTTTAAAATGACACGTAACCTTTACGTTTTTTTGCTAAATGCTTACATTGTCCTTTCAAAATAAAGGTTTGTTAACTTGAAAACAACTTGACTAGGATAAGGCAACAACCAATTTGAATTAGGTTTTTTTAAAAGTCTCTTTTGATATGTATTTGTGTATGTTACTTAAGCAACAAAAACAAAGTGCTTGAAGTAAGTTATTTTACTTAAAATAATTACAATAACAAGACATTGATTTTTGGTTTTACATTAGATATGAACAGTGGGCAAAAATAAAACAAATGTTTTGACCCATCATTACATATTACATCACTTGATCTCCTCCTTTACTCCCTTGGTAATATCGTGGAGTAGAATTGACCAGGCAGAGTAGTTTTAATGAAAAATTGCTATTTGTTTGCAAAATGACGGATCCTGACTCTTTCTTTTAGGGACTACAAGCCAGAACATTTTGTTTCAAATAGAAATTTTGAATGTCCATGTTTGTACTAGTGTTTTCCTTCTTAAAATGTTTTTGAGTTTTGGTTGAGCAGGGTATACTTGTACTAGTCCTTTTATTAGAGATGTGTCTGGTGTTTGTTTTTAGATTGTGTCAGGATGGATCCCTGTTTTTTTTGTCTGCAAACAAAATCTACCTACGGGCACAAATAAATAACCTGAAATTAAAACGTTTTTTTATAAATATATTGACCTTCTTTGCACACCTGAAGCATACACACACCGGCACAGCTCACTGTTTTATTTATGTGTCTTGCACTATATATACATTATACAGTCTATTGTCTATAGTTTTGCTTTATATATGGTTGAATGCGTTGTGTATCAAATAACTGCAAAGCCCCCCCCCACACACACATTCTTTTAACACATGCGGAATTTCATTGCAAGTGAGCTCACGTCTCACACACACACACACACACACACACACACACACACACACACACACACACACACACACACACACACACACACACACACAGAGAAACAAGGCATTCAGTGTGAGTCCCTCCACATGTGATGTGTATCGGCTGTGACAATTCCCACTGGTGTCAGACAGCTCTCATCTCCAACAGCTGTCTACTGTCACTGGAAACGTCCTTACACAGTTACAAGTAACTAAGACTAATATTCCAAGTGTCAACGTCTATCATTAGAGTATCACATTTGAGTATCTTTTTGACTAATTTTTACAGAATTAAGTGTTGGATTGCTTGCTTGATTCAAAGACACGATTGTAACTGAGAGCACTTGAGATTCTTTATTTTTAGATATTGCCTGATAGCTTTAATTAGTGTTTAATCAGATGTAATGCTGGCTGAATTAATGTTTGAGGAAAAAAAGGTTTTACACACTTCACACTTAAACTGGATTTTGTTCTTTTGCTGTGCGAATTCCTTTTTGTTAATCCCTCTGCTCTCTGTCTCCTCTTCACTGTACTCCCTTTAACACACAAACACATTCCTCTCAAACAAAACCCAGAATGAAAAAGTACAATCCCAAGCTAGACACCCGCCTTCCTCACACACAAACACACATAAGCACCAGCAGTGGGATCAACCTACCAGGTGTGTTTATATGAAGGTAGATATGGTGCAAAACGCGAGAGCGTGTAAAACCTGATTTGAGCACTTGCAGAAAAAAAATCTGAGCTTGCGTGCTACATTTACACTTGTATAAAATGTCCACGTAACTGTGAACCAAATGTACACTTGTATAAAATATCCACGTAACTGTGAACCAAATTTGAAGTCACAGAAAAAAAAAAAAAAATGTTTGTAGCTTGTAGAACAAAAATGAACTTAGTGATGAAATGTTCACTTGCAGAAAAATACATATTTTTTAGATATATCTTCCATTACAACTGCAACTTGGTTATTACAACCTCTCAAATCAGTCATTACAACTTGACGAATCTGCTCTGTGGCAGTATAAATCGACGAATCTGCGGTCTTGACTTTTGCTACACTTCTTGCGTTAAATGTGTTGCAAAAGTAATTTTCACCTGTAGATCAGCTGTAGATGTGGGGGGAGGGAGGCTTGACTGCGGGGCTTGACTGCGGGGCAACGGTTGTGTCGCTACCAGTCCGCTGACATGGCGCGTCAATCAACGGTAAGTTTTGACATTAGTTATTTATATTTTGCCATCACTTAATTATTCCTTTAATACATTTAAGTCAAGCTAAGGTACATGTGATGGTAGCTAGTTAGTGCTCTTACCTGTGAGGCCTCCTCCAAACAGCATAATAACCAGACTGTATCATTAAAACTAAGTACCAGTTCTAGATCCTTGACTTTAGACAAACAATTCAAGAGACAACATGTATTTAAAGACCAATCTTTATTTGAAGGTGCCTCTTAACCTGATATATTAGTTATACAGTAATAGTATTGACAATCTAAAAAAACTGAGAAACTCAACTGTCAACTTTATATTTCTTATTGTCTAAAGCATTTATTATTTGCTTATTATTTTTTTCCCTCATATTCAGTGTGGACGGATTGAGACAGCGTGGTGTCCATAGAGCTGCAGAGACTTCAGGGAGAAACCTCTGTGTGACGGATGTCCTGTCTGTTGTTTTGGAGAGGACTGATATTCTTTCCTCAGCATGGAGGACCAGGCCTGATGGAGGAGCCCATGCTGGGCAAAGCTGATACCAACTGCACAGGCCTAGTCTGTCACGTTATTTGACTAAATGTGTTTACTTATACATTTAATAGGCTTTACACCTTCTGTCCATATGTGC
>NW_011344138.1:0-2179 GCF_000735185.1 Notothenia coriiceps
ATTTATTTCAGTAAAACACTTTTTGTTATATTCCATGGAATGCTCTTAACGTCCCGATAGCAATGAATATATTAAATGCTTTGACAATAAATACATATCAAAAATTAATCTCTGGAAGCCGTAGCGCTGTAAAAAGCACGACCAATCAATTTTGCCGGCTAAAATGATTGGATGGCCTACCTGCCTGTCAGCCTTCCATCTGTGCACAAACTTATCTCGTGGCCTCATTGGTCATGTGCGCGTTCTTGTGTGTTGGAGGAGGGACTCTGTAAGAAAGTCTGAAGGAAGAGGCAGATTTTTTTTCCGGTTGTGTATTTTCTAACTCTAGCGTACTCGAGCTGGTTTCTCCATTCTTACCTACCCTACCTTTAACTCTTTTTAGGGTGCAGCTATATGTTTTATTTATTTCAAGGTGGGCCCATTTTAATAATTTTTTTCCCCTTCAAATGTGCAGAGGACTCCCCAAGTGCTGTGTTTAATTTATTTTAAAGTAGGCCTGTGTATTATTTTTAATTCTCCTTATAGGAGTTCTTTGTTTCTTATTAGAGGTTAATAGTTTTATATAATGTAATAAATAGCCTAATACATGCAAAAAAACTGTAGTTTTTGTCTGATATAACAATAAATGCAACTTTATTAGCTATCAAGCTATGAAATATGTTTTGCGGCTCCAGACAAAAAAAATTTGGGGAAAAAGGAGCAAAATGGCTCTTTTGGTCAAAAAGGTTGCAGACCCCTGGTTTAAGGGCATTGGCGGCACAGCTGTTGCCATGGAGACCTGGGTGTGGCTACCAGAGTGTTTGATGACCCCACGTGAGGCATGAGTTCACCCAGTTGTTGCTTTGACACCTCGACAGCATGAGAAGAGAGGGGAGGAGGGGGAGGGGGCGTGAAGGGTTAATGACCCATTGGGCTCCTGTGGATTTGGGCTTGGCTACTTCAGGAGAAAAAAAGTGTGGGTGTTTGGGGTGGGGCGTTAAATATAACTTCAATGACAGGTGAGACAGAGCCCAAAGAGATTGTCATACAAAGAAAACGCATTCCAAAGATAACACGCACACAAACACACACTTACATTTACACACACAGTACTCAGCCCATGTTTGCCTGGTATTATCAAGCAAAGCAAATTTGGCACAGTGTGTATTTTGGAATATCACTTTACCATTACTGTGTGTATAATACTGACAGCGGGTACATTTGCCGTTTGTCTTACTGCTAATCTTTGTTATATTTAGTTTTCTTTGCAATCACACTTCGAACTGCAAATCAGCTCAACAAATTCCATTTGGGGGAAAATAAAGTAATATTATTCTATGTTATATAAGTGTATCCAGCTGGCATCTTGCTGCTGCTCACAGTGGCTTCATATCCATACTCTGCAGACCTAAGAGTGGTACTCATATTTTTTATGTAACTCTGGGCAAGAGAGTGGATAATTGTATCCAAAATGTCAAACTATTTCTTAAGTTGGTGCAGGGTCAGCAGTGTTGTGGTGGGGGCAGAGGCGGGCAGTGCCTCAAGGATTAAAGAATGTATGAAATACAATTGGCTACAGATATCAGAATTCTTTAATGAATTACTCGTTCAGAGGAGTATTTCTCTGAGCAGTGGAGACCCTCACACTCGGTATCAACATAAATATTGATATTGGCTGTGGAGCAGCAGCAGCCTGCCAGCAGCTGAATAATGAATCCTGTGTCTAGACCCACACACACTCCACACACTCTCTGCCTCCAGCAAACAGGCTGAAAACTTGTATTTTATCCCCCCCATTGGAGTGGAGGCAGATGGAAGGGGGGGGGGGAAGATGGTGATGGTACGTCTCCAAGCTGCTAACAGTAGGGTTCAGATCACAAAAATAGAGCTAATAGTGTCCTGGTTAATAGGATGATGGGTCCTGGAGAGAGGATTGAAATATTCCCCTTGACTAGTTCTGATTCAGCTACATTTCATTCAGGAGTCAGGAGAGAAGCTTTTGCATAATCAATCAATCAATCAATCAATCAATCAATCAATCAATCAATCAATGTTTATTTATATAGCCCAATATCACAAATGTTACATTTGTCTCAGTGGACTTCACAGTTTGTACAGAATATCAGTATGACAATACGACACCCTCTGTCCTTAGACCCTCACATCGTACAAGGAAAAACTTCCAGAGAAAACCCATAGT
>NW_011344139.1:0-8084 GCF_000735185.1 Notothenia coriiceps
CAGACAGTTTGATAAGATATAAATACTTTGGTTTTAAAATACTCGACCACAGGTTAACATCCTGATTTCAAAATTGTACTTAAAAAAAAGTAGTAAAAGTACAAAAAGTATTAGCATTACAAATTCTACTTAAAGTACAAAAAGTAACCCTTGATAAAAACGTAAATAAAAATAGGAATTGGGTTTGGGGGATGTGGGAGAGAAAACAGAAAACAGGGATTTCAGCCTTTGCAGACCATTTACATGCACAAAAACCTATATAACACACTACAGGAAAACTTCCAAAAAACAACCAGGACATGACCTCGTTGTCCTCGAACAGGAGCCAATAGCTGCTTTCACACCAAGTACTTTGCCGTACCTAGGGCCAGCACTTAGTACCCCCATGGAACTAAGTACAGATCGCGTTCACACCAGAGTTCCCTGAGGGAAGATTGCGCAAATGAGGCCGCTGACATCACTTCTTCTTCTTCTGCTTTGGGTTTACTGGCAGGCCGCAAACAACTTCACGGCGTATACTGCCACCCGAAGTCCCCGGCCGGAAGTCCCCGGAGTTGGGGACTGGCTTCAGTAGAAGCTGCTGGGACTCCCAGCAGCTTCTACTGAAGCCTTCCGAGTAAATCGCCCGAACGCAGGCACTAACGGAACTAAACGGGAAAAGTATTCCGGTGTGAAAGCGCCTATTGTGACCTAAAGCTACCTGTGAGAGCACCATGGCAGCACAGTTCATTGGAAAAAGGACTGTCATCTAATCAAACTTTTTATTCAATCGATAATGATCATGTGCTTCATTGTGAATTCTTCCCCTGTGGAGAAATGATCCAGCAGGTCAGAAGTCAGGTCAAAGGTCAGCTCCTCGCAGCGGATACAAATTATTTAGCATGTCAATCATGAAAACTTCAGCCTGGTCTCTTCTATATTAATCTCCACACACATGTGCACAGACACCGACAGGAGGAGAGATTTCTGAGGATGTATGATCTCGTTATGCATCTTCCAATTTCGCTCCCCTCCTTGACCTCATCTGCCTCGGCTCTCATCCCTCCTAATACATAATTCCTCGATCATGCTTTACGAGGGTCAGGAGGGCGCGGTTCACTCCAAGGTCAGCCATCACCTAAAGCCAAACGGCATCAAATTACAGGGTTTATATATATTCTCCATATGCACTAATGTGACATATGATGTAAACCACAGAACATATACAATGGATTTATATTATCTGCGAAAAAAGGGGCAGTTCATTCCAGAGCCATGCATTTCAAATGACAGAACATTATAGTGCTGTTAACACGTTTACTCTTCCACTCAGTTCCCTTTTTATTTGTTTATTTATCTTCCTCCATGTGTGACTGTATAAAGAGCGGGAGGTTGGGTTCAAAATGTATTCTGTTACAGTTACCTTTGAAAAAAATGTAATCCACAACCTAATCTAAGTATCACAATTGTAGTAATCTAACCTGATTATTTCCTGTTACTTTTGGATTACCTCAATATCAAATGCCATGCAAATAAATACAAGACAAAATATCCTTATTGTGTTATATATGATTTTGTGCATGTAAATGGTCTGCAAAGGCTAAAATCCCATGGAGACACACACACACACACACACACACACACACACACACACACACACACACACACACACACACACACACACACACACACACACACACACACACACACACACACACCCCTCCATTGGACTCCTTTGTTTACTTCTGTAACAGTGACATCACTATATGTAACACTCACGCTTGTTTTGGCTAGCGCTCCAACACATTGTACATGATAGGCTAAGGGGCGGGACATCTCCAAGTGGTTGACCAATCACAACAGAGCTGGCTAGCTAACCAATCAGAATTCAAAATTGTACCAAAGTAAAGCTAAATTGCTCAAAGTAAAAGTACACATCATGCAATATTGCCCATTTCTGAGTAATTTATATTAAATTGTTGTTATTGATGCATTGTTCATTGTGTCTGTCACGTTAATATTGCACTTGGTACAGTTGGGATTTATTTTATTGATATCCTGCTGGGTATCTTAACCAATAATAACATATAATAATAATATTAGTTGATTTATATTTTGTATAAATAATCTTAATCTTCAAAGAATTAACTAAAGCTGTTAAATGAATAAAGTGGATATAATATTATTTGCTTTTAAAAGTAGCATGAAAAAGTAAAAATGTGTCATAAATCTACTTGAGTATAGGCTACAGTACTTGACTAAATGTACTTAATAACTGTTTGTTTTTTCGTAATATTGTTATTTCTAAAAAGTAATTCCCAATTTTTTAAAGAAATGTAACAGTAATCTGATTTTTTCACTATAAGGGAATACAGTTACCAATTTTTTATTGTGATTATGTAATCCCACTGTAATCTGTTACTCCCCAAGCCTACTAAAGAGGCAGTTAATCTAACCATGTCTGCTGGCAGGACATCAGGTCGCCCCGTAGTGCTTTTAGGCAAACAGCCAACCTGGAATAACATTGGGCTGCTTTGGAGGACAGACAGAGATGTGCCCCAAAAACTGAAAAATCGAATATTTCTCTAATGCTTTTCTCTATTACAGTTTCATACTCCACCAGCGTGGAATTCAAACAATTTCAGCAAGAACTTTCCCAGTTTGGGGTTTTATAGAACAGCACTTATCTGGCTCTCCAACAAATGGGATCTATAATCTAAAGGACTGTCGGCTGCGCTTCAAGTGCCATGAAACCCTCTCTCCGCCCCTCGCGCACCAGAACAGCTGGCTGCCGGTCAGAGAAAGAGGCGACGGATTGAGGGGGATTCAGGCACATATAGGGAAAGAGAGAGAGAGAGAAATCCAGCGAATTAATCACCGTCTGTTCCAGTGTTAGAGAGAGAGAGAGAGAGAGAGAGAGAGAGAGAGAGAGAGAGAGAGAGAGAGAGCGAGAGAGGAGGGGGGAGTGGAGCCTGACGCAGTGTGAGGCAAAAACTGAGAGAAGAGAGACGGAGAACGAGGGGAGACAGCGAGGCGAGGAGCAGCAAAAACACCAGGCGCGATTTGCGTCTAAAAAAAAATCTGCTGCCGCTGCCTGAGCTCATCATCTCCTGTCTGTCAGCACAGAGGAGACACCCGGGATCCAACCAGCGATAGACTAAACACAACAAAATAAATCACAGCCACGCTTCCAGAGGCAACGAGCGGACCGTTTTGCTGAGGAAGATCCGCGAGGCGCCTTGCATCTGGATCAGGTAAAGTCCAACAAAAAAGAAAAAAAAAGATAAACATTGCGCACGTTTTGATTTCATGTCATGTGCATGCTGTGTGATGGCTGGACTCGCAGTGCATAGACAACTTTGAATTACGGCTCATGACATTCCTGCGATCCTGAAATCACCGACTCCGAACCCATCCGTGTGTGTGTGTGTGTGTGTGTGTGTGTGTGTGTGTGTGTGTGTGTGTGTGTGTGTGTGTGTGTGTGTGTGCGTGCGTGCGTGTGTTTGGATTGTCGTGTTACATGTCGGTAATTTGCTGGTCGGCTATTCCCAGGCAGCCTTCGCTCGTCTTATCTCCATCCCGCTCTGTCCATTGATAATGTGCGAGCAGATATATATATTTACATGATCAGCTGCTGTGTGAGCGTCCGGTGCTGCAAGTGTGTGTGAAGCCAATAACTGTGCAACTTCGATCCATTCATGTTAAGCATATATGTTAGAGATGTGTCATATTAAAGCCGGTGTTAATTGAGTTTCTGTCCCGGGACGGCACGGTTTAGCCCTCCCTCATACCCGCAGTGTTCAGCACCCTGGACAGCAGCTCCACACTGTCAGGGCTGCAGGCAGTGAGACGTCCAGCCCTCTGAACTCCTTTAATCTCCATGATATGTGTTTGAAAAGGTAGTTTCGCCTGTGTGTTCTTGTCAGCATTAGATCTGGGGAGTAGGTGGTAGGAAAGACCCTCCTGGCTGTCAGAACAAAGACGAATCCATCACATTTCAGTGGAGCCAGGTGCTGGCATTTACATGTTGGTTTTAACATGCAGATCCACACTCTGCAGGGCTTGCCAACACAAGTGCAGGCAAGAGGTTGAACATGTGCAGACACTGGGCAAACTTAAAGGATACTACCATTTAATGTTGCATTTTTGAGCCTCTCAAACACATTTTAAAAAGAAATAAAGATGGTCAAAATTGAGGCAGCAGAGGGAGAGATACGCTGTCCTTTATTCCATAACAGGTAAATTGCGCTTCATGTGTAAAACCACTCAGCTCTTTGTCATAGCTACACCTAGGAAAATTAATGCACTGTAATTCATGTCTATCCAATTCCTATGTATCCCAGTCATGTTGTTGTGAAGCAGGTAGAGCATTGCATGCATGTAACAAGTGGAAATGGCCATGCAATTTGTAGTAAGTAAACAAGTAATAACTTTTACGTAAGATACCAAATGGGAGGAGTGCTCCTTTAACTGAAAAATCGGAATATAAGAATGCAGATATTCTAAAAGCTCCCATACATATGCATAAGGAGGGGGGGNGGGGTCACTGAATGGTTAAGTGAGAAAGAAAAATATGTAAATCAGATGCTTCAGCCTTCACATTCACCAGAATTCCACTCAATCGAACACCTATAGGATTTTATGGATGTGTGCACCCTCCACCACCATCAACTAAGCACTTCAAAGTAGAAATAACTTTATGAAATAAAAGTTTTCCTCGTTCCAGTTGACAGGCAGAACGTTTAGGGACTTGCTTGAGCTGGTGGCCAAACACAAGCACTGAGATGAATGTGTTTGGCATTCATGTCTAACATGTGGCTGTGCAGCAAAAGCCTTGATGTGCAGTTAAATCACAGCTCACCACTGAGTGCATATGTGTGACATGAAATCACTCAGCCAGTTAAGTTCTGGCTGCTGTGCCCGGTGCCCACTGCCTATTGCCCACTATCAGTAGTAACGGATGTTGTTGCCACTTTGTCCCATAGGGCATGGACTACTAACAGAGTTTTTCCACTGGATGACTCCTGTTGTTGGCCGAGTGCCACCGAAGGAGGGAGGGAAGGAAAAGGAAGAGAGAAAGAAAGAAAGAGGGTCACACTTCTCTTGCACCACGAATAGACATGAGGTGGTCCCACTAACTCATTTTAGGGACACTGTGTGTTAGTGAAAAATGTGGGCTCCTTTGAAGGCCTCAGTCAGTGTTTAGTTGTCCTGGGAATCCATTGATAACTATCTTAGAGGTCGCTCATCTTGCTTTCATCCTGCATTAGCACTGCAGTGCTCGCTGCAGCACACTCGTCCAGTCTCAAGAGTTGTAAGAGCAGAACAAAGGACCCTCTAAAGCTGTTCTAACTAAAAGCTAATCCGTTTGATTCTCGAGAGCGTCTTCACTAAATAAAACTAAATCAAATCTCTGTGGAGGCAGCTGCACACTGAAAGCTCTTTTGTGCTGTTGCTGCAGAAATGTCAAAAATAGTGACGCTCTAATGGTTTCATCTTTAATAAGGCAGGTGGCAACGTTAGAAATCAGCTGTAATGAGAAGTGACAACCGTAGTAGAGAGGAACTGTCAGTCTGTAAGTACAACACGAGTATAAGAGACTTGGTTTATGGCTGTGCTGTTTTGTTTTTGCACCCTGTGGTTGCGCTCTCTTCACCTGAAGTAGTTTTTTGTGCCTGTGTGTATCGTTTAAAGCAAACCCAGGAGTGAACTAACCATCCATGGTGTACTCTTAGTACCTAGAGGCGTAACTGTGAGACAAGTTCTTGAGGAAAACTAAAGAAACACCGCTGTGTAATGGGAGATCCCTCCTCGCTCTCGCATCCATTTAGTGCATTGTTGGCTCCTTTAGCTTCCACTGCAAGGGAGCAACGCGACTCCTGTTGAAATCCCAGGCTGAATTTCACAATCAAATCTCATTAGATATTATGTGTCAAAGCCATTCACATTTCAGCTGAAGCTAGCGCCACATATTAAGCATGTGGGGGCACTGAGAGCCAGCACATCTCTTGTCATAATGTTGATCTTTGTTGAGAGGGAATACCCCGTGGCGTAGGAGCAGATCTGCATGCAGAGTTAACATGGCACCTCCCCGCTGACTGGCTCTGAATGTGAACACACTTGTTTTATACAGTGCCATTGTTGAGAAATTCTCTACAGTTACATTCACTAATTTCCTGTTTTGTTATTGAAATACGGTTGGAATACAAATAAGACGTAAACAAATCCTAGATTGGGCTACTTGTCATGAGAAAATTGGCCACACATTAGAATTCTGTGTAAAAATTTAACACACAAACACTCTCCTGACATTGTGTTTTACGCACCAACACACACACTACATCACTTTGTGAATGAGGCTTCTGTGAAGGATGGTAAGAGGGATGTTTAGCAACATATGCCTGCACGAACGCTAGCACATGTGCACACACACACACACACACACACACACACACACACACACACACACACACACACACACACACACACACACACACACACACACACACACACACACACAGACTTCAGAGCGGAGTACGCACATGCTCAAACGAGCACACGGATTAATAATGTACCATATTCCCTGCAGGAGGCTAGTTAGTATTTCAGGAAGATTGCACTAACACTGGGGAACTGTAATTAGGAAGTTATTGTTGCGAGTTGCAACTCCAACACACACACACACACACACACACACACACACACACACACACACACACACACACACACACACACACACACACACACACACACACAGGGGTGCAGTCCGTTACTCCTAATCTGTATATTTATCAGCTTGCATTTGTGATTTATCTTTTTTTTTCAGGGTGTAACATAGTACTGTACACTTAGTTGAGTATTTCCACTTTCCACTAATACTTTACTGCATTTCAGCAGGATATAATGATCTATTAAACTCCATTAAGTGTATTTGACAAACACATTATTTCTTTTTATAAATTGGGTTAATTTACCCATAACTTTTGCCTGTAATCTTGATTAGTGAGTTTACAAATCGTCTTCTTGTGCATTAGTGGAAGGTGTTTCACATTTACAGATGATTAATTTACACTTGTTTTATTGATCTATTCACACAAATAATATTGAGACCTCCATATTGGTCCATATTTCGTAACATATATATATGACTAATATAAAATATTCTTCTTATATCTGCTATTTGTACAAGACTTTTATAATGTGAAAAAAAAAACAATCTTTGGGATTGTCTAACCATGTGTCTCGGAGATACAGTTGCAAGAAAAAGTATGTGAACCCTTTGGAATGACCTGGATTTCTGCATAAGTTGGTCATAAAATGGAGGAAGCCACTGCTGTCCAGAAAAAACATTGCTGCACGTTTGAAGTTTGCAAAAGAGCACCTGGATGTTCCACAGCACTACTGGCAAAATATTCTGTGGACAGATGAAACCAAAGTTGAGTTGTTTGGAAGGAACACATAACGCTATGTGTGGAGAAAAAAAGGCACAGCACACCAACATCAAAACCTCATCCCAACTGTGAAGTATGGTGGAGGGAGCATCATGGTTTGGGGCTGCTTTGCTGCCTCAGGGCCTGGACAGATTGCCATCATCGAAGGAAAAATGAATTCTCAAGTTTATCAAGACATTTTGCTGGAGAACTTAAGGCCATCTGTCCACCAATTGAAGCTCAACAGAAGATGGGTGATGCAACAGGACAACGACCCAAAGCACAGAAGTAAATCAACAACAGAATGGCTTCAACAGAAGAAAATAGGCCTTCTGGAGTGGCCCAGTCAGAGTCCTGACCTCAACCCAATTGAGATGCTGTGGCATGACCTCAAGAGAGCCATTCACACCAGACATCCCAAGAATATTGCTGAACCTCAACAGTTTTGTAAAGAGGAATGGTCCAAAATTCCTCCTGGAGCCGTTGTGCGGTCTGATATGCAACTCATAGGAATACGTGTTGTTGAGGTTAGTTGCTACCAAAGGAGGGTCAACCAGTTATTAAAATCCAAGTTTCACAATACTTTTTCCACCCTGCACTGTGAATGTTTACATGGTGTGTTCAATGAAAAAACATAAAAACAATATAATGTTTGTGCGGTTAGCTTGAAGCAGA
>NW_011344139.1:8475-33375 GCF_000735185.1 Notothenia coriiceps
GTGAGTGTGTAGTGTGAGTGTTGTTGTGTGTGAAATGGCTTTCGTCGATGGTAAAATATTTGATTATCAATCTTTACATTCTCCAAAATAAACAGGAAGTCTTTGTTCCTTTCCGAGAGGAAAGTGTCGTGTAGAGGTACCGTTTGGAAACTAGAGACCCGATTTGCATTTGTTCACACAAACTATTGCAGCAGTGGTTACCATTGGAAACAAGAGACCCGAATGTGTGTGTCCGCAAACAATTTGTAATTAAGTGATGATAATGTAAATTATAGATTGCAGGAAGTCGGATGAAGGTCGATGTCTTTGGCAAAGTTGATAATTTTAATAAGTCGTATAAAGTCCTTGTAACTCCCGGATAGGGTATGTAGTTGTGTCAGAGTGCATAAACCGTTTCTATGATTCGGAATATTAACCGATCGGATCAAGTGGATGGATGAAGCAGAAGAGTAGTCGGGTCGTACGGAACCATAGACAACAACGGTGACGTCAACTAAAAGGGGGGGGGGGGGGAGGGTATAGAACGTACAAAGACCGTATGCAGAAATACTGGTAAATAAATTACTCAATGAGTTTTACATATGTTGACGGATTTCCCTCGGGATAACATTTCACATTTCTGTGCAAGGTTAAATAATTACTCCATGATCGTAAAGATTATTCCGAATCGCCATCTATGTCTCTTTCACACCCGGAGTGATAACCGGTTCGTTGGCCAGTGTCAACGAGAACAAATAGAGTGAGTACAGGATTTCGAAACAAGTTGACGATTGTACGGGGAAGGGAATCTTATCCTCTTTCCCAACTCTAAATACGAATAGAACACATCGGATTTTGATTGAACGTGAAAAACTGTTGTAACTTCTATATTTTTCTACACACCTTTGCTTAAACGTAACCCAAATGGACACTTCGAATGACTGTGATTTAACAATAGGAAATTTGTGATCTGTACGAGGAGGTCTTCATTGTTAGTTTTCTATTTCTTTATGACACTTTAGCGCCGATGCTCTTAACTATGTTATGTCGACAAAATTTGGGTCTTGCAACATTAGAATTCCGTTTTACAGGAACTTTGTGATCAATTCGTCAATTAGAACAATCGGGGCTGTGTACGATTGCAATGTCGGGCTATCACACTTAGGTCAGGAATATGTACATATTACTATAATCTTTTATATTTAGGTAACTTAACCGTACTTCAACCCAGCAGACTTAGAAACAAATTCATATAGTATTCACAAACTACAAGCCCTCAGAGTTTAATTGTGGAAGAAGATATTACTGCCTAACCCGGAAGTTCCAAGGTCTACTGTGGCTTTGACTACTCACAAGTCCGTCCCTAGTAGTAGCAGTGTCGTAAGTTTTTGCGGACGGAATTTATGATAGGTCTCACTAGACACTCATTTGCACTCTGAAGAGGAACAGGAAGAAAGGAAGTAAACACAAGAAGGTCCTTATAAAGTTCGTTTTGTCCTTCCCTCTATGCCTTACTGCTGGGTTTTGGGGGTCTCTTGGAGACAGGTTCGGTCTCCGACTCCCCTTGATCTGGCTCCCTTCACGGACTCTCTATTGACTGTGCTCTGCTAGTCTTTTTGTTGAGGGAGGAACGCTCTCGCGGCGACGACCATGGCCGCAGCCCCCAAAAATCTTGGCCCTCCTGTGTGTGAGTGTGAGTGTGAGTGTGTGTGTGTGTGTGTGTGTGTGTGTGTGTGTGTGTGTGTGTGTGTGTGTGTGTGTGTGTGTGAGAGTGAGTGTGTGGTTGTGTTCTGTTGTGTGTATCCTCTTTTAAGCCATTAAGTGCATTGTATGCCCCTTTTACATCAATCTCTGCTTTAAAGTTCTGGATTTGAGTCCTGGACTTCGAGTCGTGGCTGAACCTATCTCTGCGGTCCTGCCTGGGTCTCGTCATGCTGCTTCCCTGATGGCTCCCACAGGATTGTTGACATCCTCGTGGATTCATATTCTTATTATAGACACATGCATTTCCAAACATTTGGTCTACCTACGCTGTAAAATGTATTATCTCCTCGATTTACATACGGCATCTATTGCACGTCTGTCCGTCCTGGGAGAGGGATCCCTCCTCTGTTGCTCTCCCTGAGGTTTCTCCCATTTTTCCCTTTAAACTGTGGGGTTTTCTCTGGAAGTGTTTCCTTGTACGATGTGAGGGTCTAAGGACAGAGGGTGTCGTATTGTCATACTGATATTCTGTGCAAACTGTGAAGTCCACTGAGATAAATGTAATATTTGTGATATTGGGCTATATAAATAAACATTGATTGATTGATTGATAAAGTCAGTTTCAAACTTAAGGTTAACGAGAGACTGTGCTTCAAATCGGCTGATGGAGCTTACGCTAGCAAGCGCAGAAGATCTCCCTGTGACAACTTTTCAAGTTTCAGTTTTCAAGGCTTTTATTGTCATGTGCACATAGCTACAGTGTAGTTATGACAATGAACATCTTAGGTCCCAGGCTCCTCCAATAGTACAGGTAAATAAAATACAATATAATAGAAACAGTGCAGAATAGTCTATATACAGTATATGAGTTGCAAACAGATGAATGTTATGGATGTTCTTTCAAACTTCTGCAGTTACTGGCTAAAAATGTGCTTTCATTGACTCTGTCTGACAAAGACCTGTTGCTTCTGAAACTTAATCGATATAATAAGCAATTACTGACGTGCAAAAACAGAAAAATGTCATACTTTTCTGTAAATAACATTCCTGAAATTTCAGAAAATGGTTGTCAAGTAAGCTTTGTTTCTTTGTTTGTTTGTCGAGGATCATAAAGAATCACTGTTGGACTGAAGAAGCCACTTTATGTGCGTAATACATGTGTGAGTTGGGCATCAACAAAGGGAACATTCATATTCATTCTGGTTTCACTCTGTCGAGTCATGTCAAGTCAAGTTTGTTTGCAAAGCCCCAAATCCTATTCAGTGTCTCAATGCGCTTTTTCAGAACAACAACAGCCAAGGCTCTGAGCCCAAGCTTTCTGATAAGATGAGAATAAACCCCCCAAAAAACTTTACCCACATCAAAAAGGAATGGAACAAACTTTTTGAGGAAATTCAAGAAGCGATTCTCCCTCTGCTTCAGTGTGCACGTCAGCAGCAGAACACTTCAGGTGTGCGCACAGCGGAGAGATCGTCTATAAGGAGGTTTCTACTGTATACCATGAAATAGCTTGTGTAACCTTGTTTGAATAAGAGTTCAGGCAAGAGTTACTCAAGTCAAAGGAGGTAAGAGACGGGTCAACTAAGCTTTATTTTTGAACTAAGCCATCACAGCGGTATGAGGGAGTAACAAGGAGGCGTTGATTCATGACCGAGCACTTCTTTTAGTCTAGTGTATTCTAACGTTTGCATTGTCGTTCGCTATCAACGAGAAGTTTTGCTTATATTTTCAAGGCATTCAAAAAATATACAAGATACAGGCTCAGTTTTAAAGCCAATAATGTAACAAACACTAAAAAACGCCCTCCTCAACCAAAGGTGAAAGGGTAGCAAATCCCATATTTGAAAGTCAAGGACAACATACCAGCATCTCACTTCTTTACCTCTTAGCATTTAGTGAATTGTGCTCATTAGATGTTGCCCGTCACCATAATTACCAGTTCTGAAACACAACCTTATTAATCAAAACAAATACACCCAATTTAATGTATTTTTGTGATTTATTGAGCCCTAAGAGCCCTGTTTTTAAAAAACGTATTTCAACAGTTTTACCGGTTATTTTTAAAGAAACATACAGAAATGTTTGGTTGGTTATCAAAAAACTAACTTTGTACACAGAACCATCTGAAGCTGTCATTAGAAATGTATTAGTATCACTTTCAAAATACAATCACCATCTAACTTTAACCAATCAGATCAACTCATCAAACTTATCTTTTTAAAGAAAAGTCTTCAGTACTTTGTTCTTTCTACATAAAACACTCTCCAGTTCTGATAACACTGATGTTATATTTAGCATCTACACTTACCTCTTTACGAAACGCCGTAGTTGTTTAGGGGGAAAAGTCGTCTCACACACCCAAACTACAGTACGCCATAGCTGAGGGTCGCTTCTCATTGGTTGCTGGCTGTCCAGACCTTTATATATACAGTCTATGGTCCAGACACAAGCCAATTACATCCAGTAGTAGCCTGACAAGATGGACTTAAGTGTGATCCAATGATTCCAGCGTTATCTCACAGGAAAATCCAGCTGCTCTGCGAAGTAATCAAAGAACAACGTCGACATAAAGAAAGAAATACTAATTATTACACTGTGACACTAACTAAGACTTCAAATGATCTTATGGTGGGAATTCATCCTTCCTTGTAGTCTCTTAATTGACAAGCAGGAAACATTTGGAGACCTTAGATTTGTTTTGTTTTAAATATCTTTATGTTCCATCCATCTAGATTAAGCGTCTGAACGATTAAATTACTGCTCCCGTTGTTTTCTAATGGTTTTTAAATGTGATGGAGCATGGGCTACTTTTTGTAAGGTTTGCCTGTAGTCTGTGTTGTTTTAAAAAAATGTGTCACAATTGATATCGTCTTCAAATGCAAACCAAATCGACCTAAGGGTGTGAATAGCCAGAAGTTGAACCTGAATAAGACAGTTTGAATGATGTTGTTTACTCAGGACATTGGTAGCATCTGGTTAGCTTACAGAGAGGCTGCTTTGATAATACGATGTTACATTTCATAATCTAAAGCAGACGTGTACATTTCTGAAACTGTTGAGTGAACAGGAGGACATTGTCACACTATTTATCACTTGTTTTTGAGAAACTGATGTTCGATTGATGACTAAGCGATGCAGCGTGTGCATATTGATACACAAGCAGCGCCTGCAGTGTGTAAAGTTAATGGAGTACGCTGATGCATAGTGATGCTGACATTTAATGGTAGAGGTGACATTGACTGATTTTTACGACTGCCTGCTATTTTCTCTCTGACCAAACATTGACTGTGTTTATTGTTGGTCCAGTTGTGTTGTTTTTGAAACACATTCCTTTTTTCCCTCAAATTGTGTGTTTAATTTAACACTCCAGTTATTCACAGGCTTAGTAAAATCAGCCAATTGGCAATCGCAACAGGGGCTAAACCACACAAAACCTCTTGTCAATTAGCACTCTGCAACACCAGGGAAAATACCAGGGCTCGGCAGCCAAGTGTGTGTGTGTGTGTTTGTGTGTGTGTTAATGTCCCTGTGTTAGGGAGGCGTGTGGCGTAGTGGACTAGTGCGTTGACGTTCGGATCTGGGGAGCACAGGTTCAAACCCCACTGCAGTCAGCATGTCGTTGTGTCCCTGGGCAAGACACTTCACCCCAGATTGCTCCTGTGGGGATTGCCCACAGTATTGAGTATGTTAGTCGCTTCTAACAAGTAACATGTGCTGTGTGACTTAATGACTCACACAAAACAGGCAGAGTGTATGAGTAGGAGGGTGTCTTGTTTGGAGTGAGGTCAGAGGTCAAGTCTGTATGCTTATGTCAATTTAGTGTATACAGTATAGTCTGCGTGTGTGTGTGTGTGTGTGTGGGTTGGAAGTCATGTCTGGAAGTGTGTATGTGT
This sequence comes from Notothenia coriiceps, assembly GCF_000735185.1. Lineage (NCBI taxonomy): Eukaryota > Metazoa > Chordata > Actinopteri > Perciformes > Nototheniidae > Notothenia > Notothenia coriiceps. The sequence goes on from NW_011344139.1 coordinate 14,052, forward strand.
GTTTTTATATTTTGAGAGAAACTAAATATCTCTCCTCTCCTCGTATAATCCTTTAATTTCCCAGAGCGGTGTGCATTTAATCTGGTGTTTGTAGCCAACTTGTAGACATACGCGAGTGTGTGTGTGAAAGAGGGAGGGAGTGTGTATATACATTATGTTCATGTGTTGAGAGTTAAACCTAAGAAAGATAAAGGAAACAAAAGAGAAACAGCGTTCATATCCTTCAGCTGTTGGCAGTATGTACTTTAGGTGTTGGAAGTGCGGCATGCTCCATATTTCGGTGTGAATGTGTGTGTGTGCGTGTGTTGATGCATATGCTGGGTGTTAAATGGGAGTGAAACAAAAGTTGGGTGTATTCGGTTTCATAATGGCTTCCTGTAGTCAGCCTATCATTTTCTCCCCTAGTCACTGTCACTTTTTATGTCCCGCAGGCATTGTGTTTTGATGCGGCGTGTTTCTGCAGATTGGTTTCGTTTGAAAAGCTTTGCTCTAAACCCTAAAAGAGTTTACTCCTTAATTTCTGCCGGGAGGAAGTAAAAACATGTAATTTAGAGTTGTGATGGTTAAGATGGCAATTATCTGGTCCACTGCTACAGATAAACAATGTTCATTTTCCATTAATCTGTTATTTTAAAATTGCTTTGAAAAAAGTGAAATAAAGAGGATTTTTTGAAGTGGCTTTGTTGCTTCAATAATCATCCAGGAAACAAAGAGATTGTTGTTTAAACAATTTTTGCTTAGAAAAAGTAATAAATCTAAAGTTAATGTTAATCAACAAACCATTTATTGTTTGTTCAGCAATCTGTGTTTAAGGGTGCTCTGAAATGACCGTCTGGAAATACTTATATTTAGATGAGAATATTGATACCCCTCCCCTATGTCTGCCTTCCAAGCAACAGGTTAGCTCAGCTTAGCATTGAGCCAGGACTGAAACCAAATCAAAAGCTGTTTACAGTCATGTTTGCAGTCTATGTGCTAAGCTAGCTAGCTGCTGGCTGTAGCTTCATATTTACCGTAAGAGCTTGAAGGTGGCCTTGATCTTCTTATGTACTGTAACTCTCAACAAGAAAGGATAGAAGCACATTTCCCACATAGAGTACTATATTGTATTTAGTGTCACTTTAGCCTTTTATTGCCTCTCTATTTCATTAATATCATTGTATCTTTTTATAAGTGCTCTTACATGCAACTATAGCTTGACCGATAGCTGACCTATTCTCTCCTCAAGAACATTTCTTTATACTTTCGACCCTGAGTTAACCTTATATTACTAATACAACTTAGACTAGAACTTAAATCCCACCATCATTTCTAAACATATATCTGAACTTTTGATTTAAGATATAAACGATAAATCTTTATGCGAGGCTCCGGTGTTATGCCGTGTTATGCATGCCCGCCAAAAAGGAAATTATATAGTTTCCAAACTTAACTTTGAAATGTCTGGGAGATTTTGCTTTACGCTGTGCGCACTCCCGCGAGATGCATAACACGGCGCTAACAGTTCACTAGCGTGCTCTCTCTCCCGCCCGGGCAGCGAAAAAGTCTAGCGCAGCCTCATCTGCATATATAAATTCCGTCAAATCGTCCAAAGCAATGAGTGTGAAACACAGGTTAGGAAGAGTAATAATAACTCAACACATAAAACACAATCATATTAAGAATAACAAACATCAGGTGTAGTTTACAAAACAACAATTAGGATGACGTTTTTTCTAATTCAGCTTTGCAGTACACTTTTATCAAGATTGCACAGCCATTAAGTTACACATCGTCTTTATGGGACATGGGGGCAACATAAAAAGTAGACATGAGCTCTCTACTTAATTTCTCTATCCCCCTAAGATCTCCTGCATCACCATGACAACACTGAGGATCCTGGGTCACGACAAACGAGTCGAACCAGAGAAACATCAAGCTCTGCTCTGATGCGGAGAAACTTAACCATAACACACATTTTACCCAGTCACGACATTACAAAAGGATCAAGGCAAAATGAATTGAATAGAGCAAAAGGCTTCAGCATGAGACACCAGAGAGGCCTTTACAGTGTATGTGTTGTGTTGGATTGCACTAAAACATTTGTTCTATTATTTGTATTTTGTCTACAGAAAAGCTGGTGCACTGACACCGTTTATAATCAGCAGCGGCATGTAGTATAATTGTCATATTAAAAAGATATCTAATTAATTCCTCATCTTATCATAACACCTTGTCATGTTGTTTTCAAATATATGATTATTGGAGCTTTGCTTCACACTAAAAGTTACACAAATCACCCAAAACATTTGAAAAATTACCCTTAGTTTAGTTTTGTGTAGGCAAGACGAGCAAAATGTATGTACAAAGGATTTATCGATGCAATTATAAGGTCAATTTGCATTGCATTAAATATCAAACAGACCAACAAGTCGCATTAACATCAGAAAATAATAAATAAACACGAAACACAGGCAGCAACCAGTGCCATGGTACCAACAATGTGAACACGTCGTAGAGGGATGTTTGTTTTATGCGTAGCAAACGGAGACGACCATAAACCTAATCAAATCAAACATCGTCAAGTGTCACGTAAACAAATACACACGGTCTTGTTGCTAGGTAACACCATTAGGTTAACCACAGTGCACTGCCATTTACACTTTAGACCTGTTGTTGTAGTAAAGGAGATTTTAAATAGAACAACAACAGTTAGCTCAATGGAAAGTTTGTAATGTATTTTATACCTGTATTATTATTGTTATTTTATTCTCTTCGCTGTTTGTAATGACTGTTTTAAAATGTTTTTAAAAGTCATGTTATATAATATATTTGATGTGATTTTGCTGCACTATTTCTAAATGCTTCTAATGTTTTTCCATTTAAACATTTTTAAATATCTTGTGTTGATGGTGCGATATAAATAAACGTATATAGTTCTTAATACGACCTGTATACAAAAAACCCCAGCATATATTAGATATTTTGATTAAAAAAATGTAACTTCTGACCTGATTTCAAATAGTAAATAGAAACAAGTCCAATTCTTTAGGAAGCTTAACATTTGTGTTGTGTATTTTTCATATAAAAGTTGGTCTAATAACATTTTCTAAGATGTGAAAGCGTAGATAATATCTTATTGTTTGTCAGTCACTGCGTAACCTTTCGTTGTGGGTGCATACCTCCTGTGTTGACGCTGTATTTCTTATTATATTCAATACATAAGAAGGAGAGCAGGTTTCGTTTTAAAGTTTATTTCTCAACATATTAAAGAGAGAAAGGCTTTTAAAGAGCAAAATAAAAGACTTAGATTGTATCTCCACCATGCACACAAAAATAGAAGGATGCAATTTTAGCTGAACTTCCAGATAAAATCAAAGTAGCATATCATGAAGCACGAAGCACTCACACACACACTTCACACACACAGCAGCATCATGAGGATGTCAGGACCAAAGTCACATCATCTGGGAGAGAAAACAGGCCAAAATCTCATCTCAGCATCCTGAAATGAGATTACCACCGCAGCGCTGCTTTTTATATAGAAGTCAATATATCATTCATCCTGCCTCTGCCTCCTTCCCCTTACAAATTGCATTAAATTCCTGATATGTCCTTTAGGATAAAGGCTGGCTTTCTGGGTGGGGTGGTGTGACGAGAGGCAGAGGGAGAAGGAAAGAAAGAAAGGGAGGGAGATGTGAGTGTTGGGGACTTCACAGAGCGCAGAGCTTCTTTCTGCGTCACTCACAGCGAGCCCAGTCAAGGACACATTGAGACGTGTAAACTGGAAATATCACACACGGGAGTTGGTATCTGTCGAGCGTCTGTATGCATGGCGCACAAAGTTGAGTGCACCATTATGTCTTTGCATCCCACACACACACGGTGAAGAGTACACTCTCAAATCACTGCACTCACACTCACTGCGACTACATTATAGTGTACACTAAGGAATCTGAATGCTTTTCAAAAACGTTAAATACATTACATACTCAGATAGAGGACAAGATGCTACTCATAACCTCTAAAAGTTAGACGATAAGAGCTGCACTTTGCTGCCTGAGTTATACGCATAACCAAATACACACACATGGAGATACATCTTCACTTTCTGCCAGCTCTCCATGTTTACTAATAGCTTTTAATGCAGAATATAACTGTGTTTTTTGAGAAAAATATAAGAGTGCTAGTCCTGAGGGGTAGACTATTTGCCATAACCATAATGAATGAAGTAGATATTACTTCTTTAATAAATGGTCTCTGTGTGAGAAGGGGAACATTTGTGCCTATAAATCAAAACAGGTGTATTGCCAAGTAGGTTCACACATACAAGGAATGTGCTTCGATGTATATTGTGCAAACATATTGGAGTTAAATTGCAAGAAAAAAGTAAAAAAAAGACATACTGTGACGAGCACTCCTCAAATCACTGCACTCACACTCACTGTGATTACATTAAAGTGTAGTGTGTAAACAAAGGAATCTGAAAAGCCTGGGATGCTTTCAAGAACATTAAATGCATTCAAGGTCAGCTATCATGCTATTTTTAGGCAATAGCATAGGTCTCAGATATATACAAATATATAAAAAAACATGTCTATGAAGTGTTTTGCTCAAAATACCAAACAGATCACCCATTCTAGCCATGCCTCATATCCCTCTATTTCACTTCCTGTTTCAAAAGGGCTGATTTGGGTATAAGGCTTTTAAAAAAAAACGAGGGAGCTGAGCTCATGCGGGACCCGGCAGCTACTGTCTAAACTAAATACTGCCGTGATGAAACGCCATATCATGGATTATCAAGGATTGTTTCTGAAACAGTATGGAGCTCAAAGGCTTTCTCTCTTGCCGGTTATACCACAAGGTGAGTTCCTTTGTATTTCCTGCTTCTTCACACACATGCTCTGCAGTACAGGTTAGCTCTGAGTGTTAGCGATGCTAATGTAAACACCGACCATATTACGTCCAAAACAGTCGGGCATTGTTTCTGATAGCAACGTTTCTGATAGGGCCGTGGGTCCACATTTCAGATATTACGTCATATCGGACGCAAATCTGGATCAGCTCCGTTGTAGCCCCGTTTTTAGAGATTTGGGTAAGGAGGAAAAGAGAGAGGGTTTTATTTTCTGACGCTGCGTGAGTTCCCCGACCCACCGGGGACACATTTATGTATCAAAGACATAAAAAAGTGCATTTTGCATGATAGGTCCCCTTTAAATACTCAGATAGAGGACAAGATGCTTACCCATAACCTCTAAAAGTTGGAAGATATGAGCTTCACTTTGTTTCCTAAGTTATACGTATAACCAAATGCACACACATGGAGATAAAACTTCACTTTCTGCCAGCTCTCCATGTTTCCTGATTGCTTTTAAGGCAGAATATAACTGGGTTTTAGAGAAAATATCTAAGGGCTCTTCAACCAAACCCCCAAAAGAAATGTGCTGCTGCTCCCAGTCTTGTGAGATAAACCCTTTGCCATAACCATCATGTTAAAGGAGATCATATTTCTTTAGAAATGGTGTATTTATGAGATGGGGAACTGCTGTACCTATAACATTAGATATACTGCATTACAAGCCTTACAATACGGTAAGACGCTGCGGGGGCTCATGAATCGTTAATGAGTATATTCTGTATACCTCTTATGTAGAAGATAACAGAAAATCATATCATATTAATTAATTCCCTTTCGACTAATCTCTATAAACAGATATCTGCATATGATGACGAATCTGTAGGCAACAGAACAGGATGTTTTCTGTGTGTAAACTGAGCTTTGGTTTGTTACAGGTGAGGTAAACAGTTGTTGTGAGAGCAAAAGGAGACAGACAGCATTGGCTGACATGCGCTGTTATTGATTTATCTGCATGTATTATCTGCAGACATCTTTTTTAGAGAGATCAGTCGTAGAATCTGACTCAACACCATCTCCATTCTTGCGTCTCAAGCTGCTAAATGGACTGTAAACGATGACCGGCGCACAGTGAAGGAAGTCTTCGCTTAAATAGACGCCAGACACACCTGAACCCAGGAAACGTTGACTGTTGCCCCCAGAGGATAAGTCTTTGCCGATGGATAATGAGAGTTGTTCCAATTATTGCTGCAGCTCTAGTTGGACTAAGCCACCACTTTATTTAAGGGAAATCTTGAAGCAACACCATATTGTAGGTATTAAGACACTATAAACACTGTGCAATACCACTGCTCATGTGCAATTCCCACTTTTGTTTACTATTACTGGATGCTACGTCAGTCACTTATTTCCCCTTACCTCATCATACTGTTACTTATTCAAAAAGAAACCTGACTAGTGTATCTACGAGTACCTATTTCACTTTATTAACGTGTGCTTACCTCTTGATTGAATATGGTTGCTATAGTGTATTTGCCTTTTTATCTACACTTTCGCCTTAGCTGTAACAACGTACATTTTACCGTGATGGGATGTTAGACGATTCTTCTTAACAGTGTGCTTCCAACACCTTATTAAAAGCCCTTTCTTGTTTCAACATGACAATGTTTCATGCATGCATTAAATCAATTATATAAAGAGACGTTTTCCCAAGTTTGGTGTGTAAGAGCTCACCTGTCCTGCACAGAAACCTCACCTAGACCATGTCCAACCCCTTTGTGATGAAGCAGAACACTGGCTGTCAACAGTAATGTAGGAAAGATGCAATCCTCCCATTGGCCCATGCTGAGCATACGCAGAGGGCTCCTGCAAATAAACACAGGGTCGTCCTGCAGGAAAGTAAAAAAAAACGACTCAACTTTTGCCGCAGAGCGATGCATCGTGATCCTATAATGCTATCCTATAACTGTCCTGTGTCGTGATGAGCATTGAAACACATGCATCCTTCTGACGTCATACTCCTGCTGTTAACTGTTGACCCCACAGTTAACAATGAATAACACCACGACACAGAAGAACAAAGCAAAGATAAAACAGCTCACAATGCAGACACACAGCTCTCTGCCTCCAGCCCCATTACATATCCCCACAGGAAGAAACAGAAAAAGTCTACTGTCCTTACACTGTACCTCATCACACAGCAGCGTGACTCACCCACCCTTGTCTTCCCTCTCTGGTCTCCAGTTGCTAACTCAGCTATTTAGCTCACGTCTGCCCTCTCTGACCATGCATGGCCTCACCCCTCCTTCCTCCCCCTCTGTTCTCCTCTGTTCTCATCCTCTCTCTTCCTCCCTGTTGGCTTCTTCTGCGCTAAACCAAAAAAAAACTCACACTGCACACACACACACACATGTATTTACGCCACTTTATGTACTTAAGATGCAAATGAAACACAACAAGAGCATCCTGATCAGCAAAAGGTCCTGAGCAAATCACTGTAATGAGGTCCTTTGGGATGTGCGCATGTGTGGATTGCTTATGGTTGTGTTTGCCGGTGGGAATGTGGAGCTGTTTGTGTGCACTCGTGTGTCCTCTGTGTGTGAATGGGGCTCTCTATGATGGCCAAACAGTTGACTACTGTCCGTCTGTTCGTACTTTCTACAATTAGATTTGCGGGAATATTTGGCTGTTCTTCTTCCCCGCTCACAGCCCTTTGATGTGTTCAGCCAGCAGCTGTGTTTCAACGGGCCGACAGCAAATTAGAAGCCGACTGGGGCTCCTTATACTTTGGCCCAAAACCGCAAAACACTGGACTCTTTGATTTGAGTGACACGATCATTTTGTGTTCATTTGATGATAAAATGGAATCAAAAGCGAGGTCTGCTGAGGATTCAACAGATTTTGATGAGTGTGTGTGAAGAGAGGTTCCACTCGCTCGTAGCCTATTTATAGTAAAGCTGGACGCTTGAGCCCCTTTTGCATATGCATATAAAGTAGAGCCATATATTACTACACCAAGTTTCTGGGCTTTAATCAGTGTCTTGGGGGTTTCCTAAAATAGGAAGTTTGAATAAATCACAAGGGTTTTTCAATTAAACCGCAACCTGGCAATGCTATAAGTCAAGTATAGAAAGATTTCCCAAGAATGGATTGAGCCGAGCCAGATGTTGTGCAAGCAGGACAAATTAATGACCTGCAGGGAATGTTAAATTAAGGCAAACTTAGACCCACAGTCCCTAAAAGAGTTGATTTCGATAAAGAAAATCTAAGAAAAACCCTCTGTTTAAAATGGAAAGTGTCAGTTGGGCACTTGGTGACTACTTTGTTTAACGACTACAGTATAATCAGCTAACCGGCATGTGACCAAGTGCCTTAACATTACATTTCACGGAGAAGTTGAAAATAGTTGCCATATTTATCATAGACTGATATTTATACAAGCAAGAAAAGGTATTTTCCCGATGTGATTGATTGTTCCTCGTCACATGATCTACTGTTATCATGGCTGTGTTCAAATCTAGAGCTATGTACTCTCAGCCCTTAAAAACATGACACGTTGGCATTTGATACAAAAGATGCTTATTAGGACATTTTAACCAATTTAACAGCATATTTAAGCTAATGAAACGTAGTATGCCTCCTTATTGTCCATCCATATCATCAAAGGAGTATTGAAATATTCTAGGACAGGTGGTTGAGGAATATTGTTTACTTAAATAAAATTGCAAATACAAGAGTGATGGAGAAACGTACTACAGTATACTATACAAAACTGTAGAGTGAAGTGTACTATACTACTGCCAGAAAATATACTTTTTTCTATTATGATAAATGTTGTCAAACCGTTTATACTAGCTATCAATGTAAACTCTGTATTGTACATAGCAGGCAATTTTGCAATGATATTTGCAGCAGTGAGTTGACGAGTATTTTTAACCGTGAAGTATTTCAAATATTCTGAATTATCCAAAAACAGTCATGCCGTTTAAAAATTCTCAATTACATTTCCAGAAAGTTATACAGGTTTAAATACAGTGATACCAAATAACATAAACCGTAAATATTTAAATCACATCAATCCAATCTACTGAAAGCTGTTAAATATATTTTCTCAGCTTTTAAAGGTGGGGTAGGTAATTCGCTTCAGAAACACTTTTTGTTATCTTCCATGGAATGCTCTTAACATCCCGATAGCAATGAATACATTAAATGCTTTGACAATAAATGCGTTAAATGAAATGTCATCTGTGGAAGCCGTGGCGCTGTAAAAAGCATGACCCGGTTAAAATGACTGGATGGCCTACCTGCCTGTCAGCCTTCCATCTCGTGCACAAACTTATCCCGTGCCCTCATTGGTCATGTACGCGTTCGGTGTGTTGGAGGAGGGGCTCTGTAAGGAAGTCTGAAGGAACGGGCAGAATTTTTTCGGCTGCGTACTTTCAAATTCTAGCGCACTCGAGCTGGTTTCTCCATTCTTATCTACCCTACCTTTAAGTAATAAATGGAGCAAGTATAAATGCATAAATGGTAGCATCGCAGCATTTTAGCTAAAGTATAATACCTCAAACCTGTAATTAAGGCCACCAATTTTATAAATGAGCTGAAAGAAATTCTTGGACGACACCCATCACTGTCTTGGTCTCTGATGAAATGGTACAGAAACAAATGATGTGTTGAAACACATCAGCTCATGTGTGGATCATCGAGAAAAGGTCAGACGTTTTCCTGTAAACTGACCGGTTTTTCCAGCCCGTTCAGATCACACTCCATCAGTCCTCTAATGTCTACACTTGTGACTGGTTTGCAGCACACATCCAGCCAACAGGTCATCCTGGGCCATCTGCTGCTTGTCTCTGACTGATTGCTGTGCTTGTCTTCCTGCTTTTCCTCTCACCTGGTTGCTAGAGAAACAGCACAACGCGAGCATGCGAGTTGTCCTTGAGACAGAAAGGGACTCCTTGCAGCTCTAAATACGGTTGAAGCTACGTAGCTGGAGGGCAACCGTGGAGAGATCTCCCTAGAGGGATAAACAGAGTATCACATTATTGCTAATTATTATCAGTGGCCCTGATGTGCCGATGATGAACAACTGATTTAATTATCATTGAAGAGTCTTTTTCTTATCGGCCTTATCGCAGCAGAGAGGTGTTAAAGTGCAGGAAATTAGGGGGTAGATTTAGAGGAGTGCTATTTCCCTTCTGAGTGCTGGGTTATTTATTGAGGAGAAGAACTTGGACTCTAAATAATTTGAGTTTGTCGAGTAAACACTTACAAGAATTTAAAGGTTAAGCTCCATATAACCTGATGGCAGAAATGTACTACATATTTATGCAAAATCACCTTAATGCATTGTAGACAAAAATGTCATTTCATTATTAGAGGAATGTTATTTTATTGTATGTAAACTGTTTATTTCGTATACTGCGTCAACACCATTTGACGTTTTTGACTACTTGACAGATGGTGCAGTGATCACACATGTTTCTAGACCAACACAGAGCAGGGCTTCCCTCGGCTAAAGTCAAGGGGATATTTTCATTGGATTTCGGAATATTGCAGAACATAAGCTTTGTGGAAAACACACATTTACAACGTTATTATCACATTAGGCGCTTTCACAACAAGTACTTTTCCCAGGAATAGTTTCCCGGAAATCTTTAGTTCCGGAACTATCTAGTAGATCGCGTTCACACCGGAATAAGTCCCTGAGGGAGGATTACGCAAATGAAGCCGCTGACGTCACTTCTTCTTCTTCTTCTGCTTTGGGTTTACTAGCAGGCCGCAAACAACTTCACGGCGTATACTGCCACCCAAAATCCCCGGCCGGAAGTCCCCGGAATTGGGGACTAGAGATGGCAAATCCGGATCCTTTTATGGACTCGGAGTCTTATGAGTCAGTCATTGAAGAGATCCGGANTCCCCGGCCGGAAGTCCCCGGAGTTGGGGACTGGCTTCAGTAGAAGCTGCTGGGACTCCCAGCAGCTTCTACTGAAGCCTTCCGAGTAAATCGCCAGAACGCCGACACCTCCTCATCTCCACCGCTCCCATGTTTTCTTTTGTGTTGCCATAAGTTAGTCTCTCTCCGTTGGTGCGCTGGGCTAATGCTAATAATGCTAATGCGAGCAAATAAAATGGCGGCTTCACAAAACTTTTTAGAGTTTTACAGGGCGTGGTTTGCAAATCGCCCAGCCAATCAGAAATAGGAACCTTTTCCTCCCCAGGAAAGTACCACCTCTCTAGCAGGGACTGAAAAGGGGTGAAAAGGTTCCCGAAAATAAGTTCTAGTTCCAGATCTTTTTGGTGTCAACGCAAAATCCCAGGAACTATCGGAACTATTCCTGGGAAAAGTACTCCGGTGTGAAAGTGCCTATTGTGCTCAGCAGGATAATCTCAACATATTAACACAATTTGTGATTCTGGAGCGTTAATGCCATTGCCAGGAGTGAAAAGCTAACGTTTAGCTACATCCTGGTGAAATTGATAGGCATCACCAATGCTAAGATAAAGATGGCTGATGTTCAGCACGATGAAGTTCAGCACTTTATTTAGTCACTTGTTAGCGACCACTGTGTTAGGACAGGTAGAAGCTTCGGACATTTACGAGTGGGGTATTTTCTGACGTATTTAACAGAGTAGGACTAAACATGAACATCTCGTAAACTTGTGTTAATAGCAGAACAGATTTCAAGCTTCTAAACAGAAACACGATCGAAAAAGACAATGACTTTGAGGCGAGGGAACTGGTAAAATGCTGACGTCTTTTCCTAGTTTAAGGACACGTTCCTGCACCACTATATTGAGCCTTTAAGGTCTGTCAATGCATCGTGTTAAAAGTTCAAAACAAATCCCATGTGAGCTGTCTTAACCTGAAATGAATGTCTTATTCTAAACGGGATCCTGTTGCATGTTGGCACAATGAATACAAATCACAAAATGTTCAGATCTAATAAATGTCGGGCAAATTCTGCCAGTCCGTGCCCGTATGTGTTCATAAGTAATGAAGCAGCGTCGCTCTGAAAGGAGGGAGACACAGGTCGGGCTCAGACAGACTGGCATTGCCATAGGAACCGTCTGCACCCACGCACTGATGGAGGGAAGGCAAAGAGAGGGAGAGAACAAGGGAGAGTGAAAGGGAGAGCAAGAGATGTGAGACTTTGATGTGACGAGCAGCCTCAGGTCTCTCATCTCTTCCTTCTAAATATATTTCTGCTTATGCGTTGAGATTTACCTTGTTTTTTTTGTAAAGAGACATTTACATGTGCCGAGCATTCGTGATAAATGTCCTTGGGCAACATGGGAGATGGGAGTTAAGTCAGATATGGAATTTAAAAACAGGAAATTATCTCAGGCACCTCAGTGTGGAATACCTGCAGGGGGACTGGAGCTGGGAGAAGCATTCAGGGAAGCTAGGAGGATTTGATATGCATTGGACATGAGGAGGCCCATGTGTCACATCTTATCAGGCTGTCCAGAGAGTGTTAGCAGCTCAGTGATCGCTCTGTCTGTCACACACTGAGACACGGCTGAAACACTGCTGCTTCATTCTGTTTGTAGGCATTGATCTATCTCAGTTGTTGACAGCAAGCCTATCAAATATTCCTTTTATCACATCCTAGCTCACATTTATTTCTAACTAGGCCTGCTAGTAGGGATGCATATCGTTGACTTTTTACGATACCGATACCACTGAACGATACAGATACTCGACCGATACATATCGTGATACTTTCATGTTGCATAAGGGAATAGTTGCATAATATGATATAGTTAATGTCAAATGAATATTAAAATAAAATGTTTAGTACTGAACAAACAACCACACTTTAGATTTTCGTGCCGACATCGATCTAATGAAAAAAACGAAAGCTAACCGGTATTTCGGTAATACCGGGAACCGGTATGCACACCTAGGCCTGAGCACTAAAATTTGTTTTACCTTTTTTGGCTTTATCAACATAAAGAGACAAGAGTTTTAGATGTGTACAAATAGGCAATATTTTATCTGGTAGATGGGCAACTTAATGTTAAATGCACAAGAGAATACATTTAAATGACTCAGATGGTTAGCGTTTCTATTTAATGTAGACTGTAGCACCAGTAACTTTCTATGGTCTGTAGCATTAAATATCATAAAGCAATATGTTATTCTGTCAATCTTTTCTCTTATCTTATTTCTGTCATATTTTCCTTTAATCCTGTCCTTTTTATCTCCTCCCTGCTGTTCTAATGTCAGTATATGATATCAGTATCATTTATGTTATGATCTCATCTCATTTTATTCCATGTTATTGATCACTTGTATCCAACCATTACAAAAGTAAAGCCATTTCTCTATCCTATCAGCAAACAGCACTTTTTAGACGCAACCTGTCCATATCGTGCAGTGGTGAAATGTAGAAATGTAAGAAATAGAGTGTAGAGCGATAAGGAGGGTAAGAGAGGTCAGTGCGGATGATAAAGAGGAAGTTGGATGTGGTCCTGACGCCTGTGCTGATAGGGCCATCTGTCAGACGCACCTCTCCTCCAGCCACCTCACTCATTACCATCTCCTCCGCCTGATGGATGGAATTGTGTGGTGCTACGTGTCAAGTCTGAGTCAACACCACGCTGACTGTGATTGGCCGGCTGAGATGAGGGAGAGCTTCCAGAGGGGCTTGTCATGAGATAATTGTGCTTATGTTGTTGGCAAAACAAAACACATATGCTTCAGGGCAGAGCAGTCCATCACTCCTGTGTTCTCACTCTCCCTGTCCCTCAAGATGGGAAGTCCTGACCATTTCCCAGTGGTGGATAAAGTACTTTTAATTTAGTAAAAGGGGCAATGTAAAAATACTATGTTACAAGGAAAAGTCCTGCATTGAAATCATACCAAAGTAAAAGTAGAAAAGTATTAACATCTAAATATATTTAAAGATAAAATATGCTCCTTTTCAGGTTCATATTTTGTGTCTCTGGGACATGTCTCTGTGCTTTAATATTCAAAAAGCTCTTTATTTGTCTCATACTGCCTGTGCTGCAGCAACTATTTTCCCCCTCTGTCTGAAACCAGAGCCCAGGGTGTTTCTCAATGTCGAGGAAGGCTGCTCCAGAGCCACTATTTCAAGCATACTATGTCATCGAGTGCCGCCGAAGGACTGTTCCAATGTCCAGCATACTTGGAATTCTACCGGAATTCTACTGGAAGGCCGGCGTACTTCGNTGAGAAACTGGGATCGATAGTAGACATACATATACATCTGAATAATTGATTAATCGTGAGGAAATAGCCACTATTGTTGCATTGTTGGAGGAGCTCAGGTCAGAAGAATTTCATTGCCATTTCTACACTGTAGCTTTGAGCATACTATAAAACCTTTGAATCTTTGAATAATTTGTTTCCAGGTTGTCGGTCATAAACACTCCAGAGTTAGATCCCATCATCACAGACTTCAGGTGAGTGTATTTGAATGAAAAGAATAACGTTGAATATATAAAAAAAGCCACTCTTAAACTCTGCTATACCACCAATACTGTATACGAATAACACTTATTATTAATAGATTTGTACTTACAGTGTAGACTTTAAGCAATTCATTCTGTTTTTATATTAATATTTTTAATAATACCCGCACTATATTGTAATACACACATTTTATTTATTATTGTGCACGTTTACTATAAAGTTCCTATCTATTTTATTTGATCTAATTATTGCACCTTTAACGGCCCGTCCACACGGCTCACTTTGAATGGGACGACGTCACGCTTTGCCGAACTGCATTGTGGTTCCGTCGCTTCGCTTTGCCTCCGAGGGTGTTTCTCAATGTCGAGGAAGGCTGCTCCAGAGCCACTATTTCAAGCATACTATGTCATCGAGTGCCGCCGAAGGACTGTTCCAATGTCCAGCATACTTGGAATTCTACCGGAATTCTACTGGAAGGCCGGCGTACTTCGTAGCGAGACATTTCGAGGCTGCACATGTGTAGACTCCACGGTCTTAAAATCCCCACAATGCTTTGCGCACGGACCAGTTTCCAAATCTTTGGCTGAAATCGCCTCACTTTAAGGCGGGGCCTCACATATGACGCACACCCGCTAGCTTGTTCCACAATTCTTCGTTTTCCAAGGCTAGGAAGGATTCTTGCCTCGCTTCTGAAGCAACTGACTCAGAAGACATGTGCTACCAAGCAAGCTTTCTCGACATTGAGAAACACCCCCAGTCTGCTCTGATTGGTTAGCTGGCCGGCTCTGTTGTGATTGTTCAGCCACTTAGAGATGTCCCGCCCCTTAGCCTATCACGTACAATGTGTTGGAGCGCTAGCCAATAGAAGTGCATGTTTTACATTGTGATGTCACTATGTTACGGAAGTAAAACAAATGGAGGCATTTAAGGCAAAACCATTAACATGCACAAAAACCTGGCCTAGATGAAGGGAAAACCACCCTAAAAATAGAGACTCTGTAATGTGTCAATCACAGCAGTTAAATGTGGAGCTAATTTGTATTACTATATTTAGCAGCAGGATATCGTAATCATTTACATGTCAATATTTATTCATTAGTTTAATTATATATTTTGTTTTAGCAAATAATAATAAGTTCATCACTTTACATTGCACCCCCGATATTTCCTTTACCTTCTGTTTCCTTTCTGTCCTGACATGGCCCTTGCTTTTATTTCCCTTCCTTTTTTTGTTCATTTCCGTTCGCTGTCCTTTATGTTCAAAGTGTTCTTTCATTTTTCTCTTCCTGTTTCGAACGTCTTACTTCTTACTTGCCCCCGTCATGTTTAGTATATTGGATTAAAAATGGATGATGAACTTTTCTCATTGACAAAGTTCTGTGCGAACTCTTCTTTGCTTAGTGATTAAACTTGTGTCTGACAGTAGCTTTTTGAAATCCTGTTCCCCCGAGGCTGACAAAATGACAAAAACAAATATTGGGAAAAAGACTTGGGTCGTTTGCTTGTCTCAGAAGAACTTCCTACAGTACAGTAGTTGTCTTTGTTTGCTGAGATAAGACTTAGGTTTAAAATGTGATATGTGCCACCTGAGCCCATTGTAATGTCCTCAGTTGTGAAGTAGGGTTACAAATACCAGCCTGCCTCTGTTGCTTTTTTCGAACCCCATTGAAAACCACAAGATTGAGTTGTTCTTACTCATTAATGCGTTTTCTTATTCTCTTTGACTCGACTTTTATCAGAATACAGTATTTCTACTGGTCTTCTCTCCACGCAGCTTCTCTCTCTCTCTCCCTCGCTCTCCGAAACCGTACGTCTTTAAAAGTGATCTACACCACCAGAGGGGTAATTTACTTTAGCTCAAATCCTAGATGAAAGTCATTTTTCACCCAACAGAGTCAGGACGGCTACATATTCAAGTGCTAAGAGCAATATATTTCACTGAATGGATGTAGGAACGGGTGGAATGGTAAAGACCAATGGGGGAAGGGTTCAGAAATAACACGCTGTTCTGAATGTACTGAAGTATCAGGGACATTGCACCAGTTTCTTTTCTCCCTTAACATCAAACAAAATAGATGGCTTTGTTTGTGTTTTTCTGGTGATGAGAATGCGTTAATTAACAAAAGAATGCCTTTGCAGTCATTCGCGCAGAGAGAATAATGAGGATGAGAAACACTAACGCATGCATTATTCATTTGGTGTACCATATTATTTTCTCATTTTTAAAGTCCAGAAAGTAAAGCATCCGTGAGCCAGTCGGAATTTAACTTTCTGGGACTCAAAAAGGTGCCATATGTCTTCTGTCCATATATTGGCTCCACTTTAGTAACGTATAGGCGGTCAAAGTATGGTCCAAATCATCGTGCAGCCCAGGGAGCGGCTGCTTTACTGCTGTGGCCAGAGAGAGTTATTATAGCCTCCTCTCCTGCCGCTCCAGTATTGGCACACTAGAGTGATGTTGGGCCAAATGACTTTACATATTTAATGTATTGCCACAGGCTGGATGGCAACAGGCATCCACTCCTCGCATTGTGCACTCCCTTATGGCTTCTAACAGCGAGCCTAAATGATGCTGCTGGAGGGATCCTCAGCCCTGGGCTAGTCCACATGCCATTATAAAGACTTCAGGTCTGAATATGAAAAGAACATTAGCAGATGTGCAAGTTCTCTGGCTGAGTGAAATCAAAGTGTTGTGCTCCTGGAGGAGCGTCACGACTGAGCTGTAAGGCATGTGCCGCTCGATTGGCTTCGCTGGAATAGCTGTAAACTGCCGGTGAGATTTTCACCAGGCGGCTTGATTTAATCAAATGGTGCTCGGTTCATTTTGCCATCGAGCTCGGGTCACATTTTGTTGTGTAGGAACCACCGTTATGCTTAATGACGTGCAATGTGAGCATATGAAGAGAACAGAGGGATGGAAGAAGGTTTTTTACTTAAGTGAAAGTAGCAATACTGCAGAGTAAAAATACTCAGTTACAAGCGCTCTAACACATTTTACACAATAGGCTAAGGGGCGGGCCAAATGTAAAAGGGATCGCACAAATGGCACGTTAAATCACCATATATTTTAAATTATTGTATTATAATTATAAATTCATGAATGTGTTAATCACTTGCAGGTGGGGTAATTTAAATGATTTTATATACTGGGTAGTTTATGATATATGTTAGTAGTAGTTGATTAAGATATAAAGATATAAATACCTACATTTTTTTATCCTCAAGTACAGAACTTGAGTAAATGTAATTACTCATTGAGAACTTGAGTAAATGTAATTAGTCATTGGAAGAGTATCATAAACACAGGAAGGGTTTGAAAGTTATTATTTCCTGCTTGTCTTTTCTCTGTTCAGAAGGGGAATATTACAGTCTCTCTCAAGACAGTGTGAGGGCACTTGTGTTTCTATACAATGTGAGTTAGTCATCAGACCAGCAGCCCTTGACAGTCTAACACCTGAAACACAGACACACACCCACACATACTCACACACACTCACACTCATCTTTGCATTTCTTTACTGTTGAGGACCCGCATGAATATATCGATTCTCCTGAGCCTCTAAATCTAACCCTTATTCCAGCATTAACTTTAAAACAAATGGGCGTCATTTTCTAGCAATTTATATGTGCACAAAAGTAAATAACAAAGACCATTTGAGTTTTGGCAACTTAAAGGGGACCTATCATGCAAAATGTATTTTATACATAAATACGTGTCCCCGGTGTGTCAGGGAACTCACGCAGCGTCAGAAAATAAAACCCTCTCTCTTTTCCTCCGTACCCAAATCTCTAAAAACGGGGCTACAACGGAGCTGATCCAGATTTGCGTCCGATATGACGTAATATCTGAAATGTGGATCCACGGCCCTATCAGAAACGTTGCTATCAGAAACAATGCCCGACTGTTTTGGACGTAATATGGTCGGTGTTTACATTAGCATTGCTAACACTCAGAGCTAACCTGTACTGGAGAGCATGTGTGTGAAGAAGCAGGAAATAAAAAGGAACTCACCTTGTGGTATAACCGGCAAGAGAGAAAGCCTTTGAGCTCCATACTGTTTCAGAAAACTGTTTCAGAAATAATCCTTGATAATCCATGATATGGCGTTTAGACAGTAGCTGCCGGGTCCCGCATGAACTCAGCCCCCTCCTTATTTTATTTTTTAATCCAATTTTTTTTTTTTAAAGCTTTATACCCAAATCAGCACTTTTGAAACAGGAAGTGAAATAGAGGGAGATGAGGCATGGCTAGAATGGGTGATCTGTTTGTTATTTTGAGCAAAACACTTCATAGACATGTTTTTTATATATATGTATATATCTGAGACCTATGCTATTGCCTACACATAGCATGATAGGTGACCTTTAAGTTATATCTCTGTTTCAGTTCTTTCGCACTGTTTTTATGGTATTGTACTACTTCCTCTAACCCTCGGGTGTTTCTGTCCCTCTCTCCAGTCCTTCCTCTCCTTGGTGAACCTGCTCTCCTCCTCCCAGGCAGTTTGGGAGCTGCTTGGCCGGCAGCCTCTTGCCAACAAAAGTGAATACACCCTGAGAGAGATGCCAACCTCCATTCCTGTGAGTGATTTTCACACTGTGTAGCCCACACTTCATGCAATGCCTCTCTCAGCCATGTGAGGGCATGCTTGCACTTTTTATATTGCTTTCATCCACCACCTACGCATTTGTTTCACCTAGCAAAGACCTCCCCCTCAAAAACCCTAATGCACCCAGTCTGATGTTCATTTCTCACCTTACACATCGTGATTATCAACTGTTTTGTTCAAAGCCTCTTATTTGACTCCACAGGATATGATTGACAGGCTGATTGCTGTGAATACAGATGCTAAGATTCATTCCCTGTTCCACTATGAGCAGTCTCACACATTCGGCCTGAGGTGAGATTGATATATTTTGCTCTTCCATATTACTTTACATCAGACAGGAAGCACATGGTGACGGATTAGCACCTGGTGACTGCACACACACACACACACACACACACACACACACACACACACACACACACACACACACACACACACACA
>NW_011344139.1:33393-38620 GCF_000735185.1 Notothenia coriiceps
CCCCACCCCACTCAGGCAGCAACCCCCCCAAAGCAGTAAACTTAGGGGAAACATTGCATTAAGAAGATATGCATACCCCAGAGAGTTTGCAGACAAATAAAGTTAAGACCTGCAAAAAATACATAGCGCACTAAAGTCAAAAAATGTAGAGCTCCTCAAGATCACATTCAATTCTTCACTTCAAAAAAACTCCTTGACATCAAGCAATACTTTGCACCCTCTTTGATATCTTACTGTCAGAACTAAATGCCACATTTCAACCATTAAACGCAGCTAAAAGTTTAATTAATAAAGTTCTCAGTTCAGGTTATCCTCCTTAAAATGTCAGTCATGGTTTGTTATTGTATTGACCACGGATAAATGTGAACTCCTACAATAAGAAAAGCAATTATATGTTTTACAGTGCAGCCAAACAAACAAAACAAGGCAACATTTTTGGGCACTGTACTCCAGAACTCATGAACAAATTGGCTCAGGCATTATGTGAAATGGGCACATGCAATGGCCTTTGTCTTCTGCATTATGTCTATTATGTGCATAGATCTTCAACATTGAATCCTTCCTGTACTGGGTCCGTACACAGTTTAAATGCCGATTAGAAAAGACAAACCAGTTACTACAAAATGTACTGCATTTGATGAAGTTAAATCTCAAGTATAATACGTTTATCCTTCTTCTCTTGATCCTAAATCCAGGTTGTACCCTGCCCCAGTGCCCTCAGTTCACACAAGTGTCTTCTAAATCCCAGTAGACAAAAACACACTATTTACACAAGTTGTCATAACATCTTTGTTGAACTTTTTCATAAAGATGTAATGTCCTAATGAATTGTTGAATCGGCATATGATGGCTGTGCTTGTGTGACATCAGGATGCATGTGCAGGTCTGTGACACTGAGTTCAGTCTAAAAGGCAGAAAGTTAAGAAAAAAAAAAACTCCTTCTTCGTTTGATTGCTTCTTTGCACAATAGAAGAGTGGCATTGAAGAGGAATTCACCATCAGGGGCTGGTGCATCATGTTCAGCCATTAGGCTCTGATGTCTAGTGCATTCCCAGACTTATTACGCGATAAAGTGCTGTAATTTACTCGCCTCTGCATAGCCTCATGTACTTTAAGTTCAGTTAGCAATTGCCTCCTGATACACCGGTGTGAAATTGTGTCATCCATCTGTGATTTATAAAGTACTCTGTGTCCCATGAGTGAGATTTTCAGGTCAAGAAAACTTCAGAGCCACATTGTTCACAGATTGAGAAAATGTGCCTTGCTCGAGTCTTACAGGAGAAAATTGTTTCATTTTGTCGGATTCTGTAAGATGATGAACTACAGTGAGCGTGGAAAGAGAGATGTGTTAGATACCTGAATGTTTTCTATATTTATAACATCATTAAAAATATAAAATATATACAAGTGTATGTAAGTGAAATCTCCTGCTTCACTTTTGGATGATTATATCTGAGATGTTTCTTCCGACTTGGCGTTTAATACATGATCAGATATATTCTTCCACACATGGATGATTGCTGGAGCCTACTTGGAATACATGTTAGGTTACATTTACCCCGGTATATCACTTCTGCACTAATCGGCTATCTTTTTATTGTTGTGCCTGCAGTCCGATTGAATTTTCATCCTTGATCAGGAAGTGGAGGAGCTGCCTCTCCTCAGCGTCACACGACAGCCCTGAGCCAAGTGTTTTGGCAGCTCTTCAGTCAATGTTTGGAAATAGAAGTCACACAGTCTCTGCTTTGTGTAATGTATAGGTGACTTACAGCACATATAGCAATTTAGGTTCAAGGTGTCAGCCTGACTGTTACATGCAAACTGTATTACAGCAGGCATATTTCCAGTTCCCCTGAAACTGCTATTATCTGTGTAAAAGTACATAAAATAGTTCACTTGTTGTCGAAAATCCGATCTAAAAGTTCATGTCTTGGTCAAGTGGATCTCATTGATACTCTGATATTAAAAAGGTAGAAACTTTGTATGAATTAAAACATATTCAAATTGGTTCCTAGATTCACTGGGATCAAGTTCAACCCAAACTAAAAAGGTGATTACATGGTGAAAATAGCTCAGAATTTCACACCATAAAATGTTAATGTTGGAGCCAAAGAGCGTGGAGCACTTAGGAATGGATTTAAATATCTCAACAACTGTTTTACAGATTGCCATGCAATTTGTCTCAGACCTTCATGGTGCAAAGAGGTTTCAGTTTTACTTCCTTCTATTCATTTATCAACTTCGTGTTTTCTGCCTATTTACAAATATTCATATGCTTAACATGATCATATCTTTAATTGCTATTATCATTAGGCACATTACAAATGTATTCAACTCGTGCATGCCTTAAACGTTGAACCCTATCTGTAAATATATCCTGCCAGCACATTTTCTTTCCTTCTGTGTATCCTTCTTATACATTTCATATTAATACAACCAGTGTCACACATCCTACAACCTGACAATGTAATCCATACATGTGACTATGCTGTAACCTCATCTCCACTTTATCTACTAATGACAATTGCTGGTCGGATGCAATCAAAACAAAAATCAAAACAAAAGTAGTAAAAAATACTTTTGCTGATAAACACCAGCTTTTTTAGCAACGTCATTGTGGGTATGTTAGCATGCTAACGTTAGCATTATAGCTCAAAGCACTGCTATGTCTGACACTCACAGAACTGCTAGCTTGGCTGTAAACTTAAATGGGTATTTATTGATTCTGGAGAATGTTTGTGGATATTTTACCTCCACATCCGAACAAACGCATCTTGGTCCAAGCAACTTAGTTTATTACCAGTTTACCGAGCAAGGGCTGTGTAGCGCGAACACAGCTAGCAGACCGTGAGCATATATTGCTGAATTTCAAATCGCTGACTTCACCTTACTTAACAAATAGCAGACCAACTCATACCTGGAGGATATAATATAATAACAATGACAAATATAATACATATAAAGGATTATTTATAGTTTTATATAATTGAAACTGTGCTGATTTTGTAACCTAAAAAACGAAATAACATTTGAAACACTGTCTGGTATGTTGTAAAGAAGGATAGGACAAACAGTGCTGGATTCAAAGTAAAATTGAAGGCCAAAATCAACTTAACTTGTTTTGAACATTTTGCCAACAATGCAGAAACTCATATACCGAGAATATACCGAGCCCTGACTGATGTATCTTAAAAGTAAAGTGCTGGGGAAAACTTTTCTAATCATCTTTTTTTGATTCGTTTTGGACATTCTCCATTGTGCAGCACCACTATGATTGCTGCACTTGGCCCGCAGCACGCCATCTTAAAACAATCTCAGAGTCTTCTGTGACCACTTTAAGTGATTTACCATCCAACAAATAAAGAAACAGTGATCGCCTCAGGCTGGTTGAGTTTGGACAGTAGTGTCATTATTCTCCTGAACGTCCCTGTTAGCATGTCTCCCTGTGCGTGTTGCGGTGTGATATGCCAGTTAATTAGTTTCACTGACTTATGTGTTGTGACAAGAGTCTTTCTGCAGCTAGACAAGGATGCCGAAAAATAAATGATGACTAACAGGAACAGGATCACAAATGAATGCACAAATAGGAGAATCATAATTACAATTTGCCATTGGATAGTTATACAGGTCAGTGTTATGAAAGAGAAACGCATCAGCGGATGAGGTAAAAGCTGCTTCGTGTCCCCTAAAGTCAAAAGTGACAGAGGAAAGGTTGTCCTGTGTCCCAGACAATGACGTCTCGCTCATGTTTGTCTCTGTAAAAGAGCCTTTCAGAGCACTGGAAAATGACTTTCACAGCACAAGAGACACATTTCCACATTGAATACCATTTTCAAATGGCATGAAAATCACTTGAATGTAGAAATGATTGAAAGAGTCTCACAAATTGGTCCTCAGAAAGAAATCTGAGACTGATGTAACCCATAACTAAATGTAATCATGTTCAGCCAAAGAAAAACTGTCTAGAAATAAAGTTTTGGTTTATAGTGAAGAGCATGATCAATTAGGTAAAAACAAAACATAATGTTATTTGTTTTCTTCTTTTAGAAATTGATTCATCATTCAGACAAAATCACTCTTTTGCATAAAGTGCACTAGATGCTTCAGATATATTTTTACTCAAATGATGAACCACACAATGATTTTTATTAATTAATTAATTGTTTAGTCAATCAAAAGAAGATGGTCAAGCTTTAGAAAGTGGTCAACAGCATTTGTTTATAAGCGTGATATTTTTTTTTAGCAAAGACTTGTTTCATGTAAATGTAATATTGTTGGCCTTTGAGACTCCTTAGAAATAAACCATTATAATTTGAATATGTTGCTTTTATACCTTATTAATGTGTATCATCCAAATAGTTAATATACAGAGTAATGCATAATGTAAATGTTCTGTTGCAGCTTTATTATGAATGTATGAAATACATGTGTATGGTTTTTAATGGGTACAAAGCCTTTAGCACAATGCTATTTGAGGGTAAATCTGCTGCATCTCAGTCATCTACCTTTTGATTCCACGAGCCGGCCAGAGGAGCAGCATTATGTAAATGTTAAACTTGAGTAGTAGGCACTTTTTTATAACACAGCTACACCCCATATGGCCGGAGTACTGCCTGTGCTCAGCTCTATCCCAAACATATTCAGCTCTCAAGTCCCCATGGAAACCATGCACACCACAAGATAAACAACACTGTGTGAGTGTGTGTGCATCCACTGCATTCATATGTATAGCCTGCAGTAAATCACATTACATTTTATTTAGTTGAAGCTTTTATCCAAAGCGATTTACATACTTGGGGTTAATAACCAGTCACCCCCTGATTGGCTGAGCAGTGCACTAACCCTTTGAATAAAAGAAGTGATGCAATATATGATGCAACCCAGTGTAACAACATGAACAAAATGTGTATACAATTGATATGGACTATGATATGTATGTAATAACTCAGGGTATATGCAGGAATCCTGAAGTCAAATGTAAAACCTTTTAAGACCTTTTTTAAGACCCTTTCCGTACATTTTAAGACCTCATCGCCACTTTGAGTTCTAACCGGTTACATTGGCGACACACATTACCTCACATTTACTATATTGATTGTAAGATAGCACAACTAAACAGAGTGCAGACAGACTACTGAATCCTCCTCTCCACATGAACTTCAACCTCTCTGTGAAGGTCAGGTTTTATGCAGTATGCTGCTTTTTTGCTTCTGTAGACTCTGTGCTC
>NW_011344140.1:0-1636 GCF_000735185.1 Notothenia coriiceps
CCCCGACCCCACCCCACCACCACCACCCCCGCCTCCTCGCTCTCTATCACACGGTATGACAGCGGCCCCGCAACAGCATCTCCAGACACACAAAAAAGGATTTGGAATAAAAAAAGACGACGGAAGAAAGACGCGCGTTTCTCCGCCAAAATGCACCGCCGCTACCGCCGCTGCGGAGGCTCCGGGCGCCGGTGAAGAAGCGACATCAGGCTGCTGTTGGTGGCCGCTTATTGCTCATGATGAGGCGGGTAGGAAAGCTGGAGATCAACGTTGTACCGGGGGGGTGGAGGGAGAGAGAGACAGATGGAGGGAGGGAGCAGTGGAGGATCGGTGTGAATGGATGTCTAAAGGTGTGCTCTGCAATGCAATCAGCTACGGAACACACCGACTGGATAGGGAGGGTGTGTGTGTGCGTGTGTGCGTGTGTGTGTGTGTCAGACAGACAGTTGGGGGGGAGTGTGTGTGTGAACAGCAGGGTGTCATATGGTTTGAAACCTGTCTAATTTACTGACTGATGTAAATTGATGTATTGAGTGATTGATAAATAATGCTGATAATGGGGGTTGTGTCTTTATTAGAATCCATCAAATTGTTATCCTTTGTTAAAACAGTAAAGCTTTAACTTTTGAAACAACAACTTTTAATATATAATCTTTAAGGGAGTTTAAAAGGGTCCCTTGAAGAATGGATCATTGTTTATTTTATATATTTTAACTATAGAAGACTTATATTTTGTGTCCTTATTTGACCTAAATGTTAATCAATCTTCCTAAAGTCAAAACACTTAAAGGACAGTTTAAAACATCAACTTTCAATCTAAAACTTTTCACTCAACTGTGAAACAACAGTGTTCAAAATAAAACTTTAGGAGTTTCATGGAGTCCCTTGAAATTATTTTGTATACAGTCCAATATCACACATTTTAAATGGTTTTTTGGGGACTTTACAGTTTATACAGAACATGAATACGAATATGACACCCTCTGTCCTTAGAAAAACTGCTTCTAGATGTCCCGCCTCTTAGCCTATCACGTCTGTGTTGGAAATAGCCAATAGAAGTGCCAATGTTACATAGTGATGTCACAATTTTCCTGAAGTAAACAAAGGAGTCCAATGGAGGTGTTTCATGCCGGGAGGGGGGAGTGTGTGGGAGAGAATCTTCCTCTGGAGGGAACCCAGGGATTTTGGCCTTTGCGGACCCTTTACATGCACTAAAACCTAGAGAGCACACTGCAGGGAGTCCACAGAAAGTAGAAGATGGTACGTTCCTGCGTTGAGAAGAATCTGGAGATGTGAAACTTAAAGGCTGAGTTAGCTGCCGCAGCCCGAGGAGCATCATCCAGTTTATATTAGCAGAGAGAGAGAGGTGCGACCGCCGTCCTAGCAACAGTTCCCTTAGCAACGGAAAAATCTGTCTCGAGAGTAAGGGAGGCCGACACCCACTGAAGGTTATCTCCCAGCATTCCCACACAAACACACACACACACACACACACACACACACACACACACACACACACACACACACACACACACACACACATTCTCTCAAACACAGACACTCAAACACACACACACACACACACACACACACACACAGACAGACAGACAGACAGACAGACAGACAGACACACACA
>NW_011344141.1:0-2361 GCF_000735185.1 Notothenia coriiceps
C
The DNA here is from genome assembly GCF_000735185.1 of Notothenia coriiceps. NCBI lineage: Eukaryota > Metazoa > Chordata > Actinopteri > Perciformes > Nototheniidae > Notothenia > Notothenia coriiceps. The sequence continues at coordinate 2 of NW_011344141.1, forward strand.
ACACACACACACACACACACACACACACACACACACAGAGGAGATGGCGGAGAGAACGCGCTCCGAGGTGTGGTTAAAATGTACCCGTCTCGATGTAGATAATGCTCGTTAACAAAAGTGCAATACAAGTTGAGCATGTCAGGGCGGTAACACGAGCAATTTGTCTAAACATTTAGCAAAAGTGCACCACATTCAGACGGAGGAATGCACCGTTTTTGACTGTTTTTCTAGTAGCTCTGTAGCCCCCCCATCCACGAGTAACATTTCCACGTCAGGTATTATGTATGCTAGCAGCAACACACGGAGTTAACTCAATTATACAAACATGGGTTAATGATTAGAGGTAACTGAGTTATTTATTTCTTTAAAGTTTCCGCTATTCTGTCATCAGATTATTTAATACGATTTGTTAAAACGTTGTTGTTTCATTTGATGTGAAATATTATGTATTTAATTTAAATAAAAAGCAATGTTAGTTTTGTTCACAATTTGTTTCGTTAGTTTACCTTTTTTTTTTCTCCAAAAGAACTGATAAGAGTACCGTTAAAAGACCGGACCGATAAGCGGTATCGATAAAAGTAGTAGTACCGTTAAAACCTTAACGATACCCATCCCTATAAATGTGTATGCTTCAGTTAGCATGTTTAGCATTTTAAAATGTCAAACAGAATGTTCCTTTTCTTGGAGATTAATACAGTTGAAAAAGGTACATTCAGGACTATTTCACTCTGGACCCACAGACAAAACTGACAGTTCTACAGCCACACTGCTAGTATGGCTTAAAATAAATCCAATCTGAAGAGTGGCTGCATATCTTTGGTCAACAAGTATGCTTGGACTTACAGAAGGACAGATAGAGGGGGAGATAGAAAATAATTGGATGCCGCCAAGTGTTTTGCAACAGCAGGGACAGGACAATTTATGCCTCAATCTAGCCAAAAACTTCAGTTTTTCTTTTTTTCCGTTTTTATTACAGAGCTGTATGGCTTCAGAAGATAATAATGAACTGTAATGGATGCCAAACAGTGAGGACAGGGAGTGAATGTAATTTTCGCAATGAGGTCATAAATCTCACATGGAGGCTGTAACTGGAAAGTCTTGTGGATATTCAAATCTGCTGCTTTGATTGAAGCAGTCACAGTACATCACAGGCATTGTAACTCGACAGAAGGTTAGTGCAGGTGATCTGCCACAATGTGATCTTGTTCAGTGCAGCTCTGGATGCTCTGTGGGGCCTTATTATTTAGCAATGATTAAAAAAACAACGCTTTGGTAGCAGTGCACAGGAACAGGCCGATTTAATCAACCCCCCTCCTCTTTGCTGTAATATACGTTGTTGTGACAACAATAGGGTCTTGTTTCATCTAGCTGTGAAGTCTACTGGCTTACATTAATTCAGACTATAACTGGGGCCATGGATTATGGGAATTAAACATTATCTGAATATGAATGGAGGTGGAGAGGAAGGCATGCATGGACAGCTATGGAGAGATTAAAGTCTGACTGATCTATCTGTTAAGCCTTATAGCTACAATGTGATGGGACCCTCTGGTGGATAGCTTTCTGTGCAGGCTCCTGAAGGTGTCAACAGTGGAGGTTAACTGGAAAGTGCACTAGAAGTTGTTGATCTTTTATACCTTCAAGATGCTCTAAACCTAGTAAGGTGCCAGTCATGAGTTAAAGTTGCAGATGTAAATGTGAGGAGATAAAAAGGCAAAATTTGGCATGATTTTTTTTTCTCACCTACTGTATGCTCTCGCGGACTGAACCTTAGGTATAGTTGTAAAGATAGACCCTCCAGAAAAACGCAATTCTGCGATCGCAGAATGTACCGCATAATCAGCAAAATGGCGCAGATTTTTAAAAGGCCGCATATTTATCAAAAGGCCGCATAATCCCCGCATTTTTCCACACAAAGTTGAGAGAAAAAAAAGTTAACTCGTATTGACGTGAAGTAGTGATGATGATGACGGGAAACAACACCGTAGAGTGAACGTGTGGAACTCACATGAGAGAGAAAACACCAAGATGAAAAAATCTGATCCTTCTCATTTACCGACGAACATTTATGCTAAAGACCGGGCAAAGCAGTACCCCAATGTCTTTCACAAAAGTGGGGGGAAACTATTCTGCACCCTGTGCAACTGTGTGTTGGAGCATAAGTCTTAGAGAAAATCGACGGTGACGACCCACTTTGATTCATTCAAACATTCGAAAATGCTTTCTGTTGCTGCGGACAAGAAAGCCAAACAACTCACGTTCACCGAGGCATCAACCTCCAAAACCCTTTCGAGGGCTACAAGAAACGAAGTGAGTAGCCTACAAGATTGAAGCTGGTCAGATAACGAACGAGTAAATGA
>NW_011344142.1:0-715 GCF_000735185.1 Notothenia coriiceps
CGGGAATTTTCAAAGATGGAAACTTTCAATGGGAATTAACGGGAATTAACGGGAATAAACGGGAATTTATGGGAATAAACGGGAATTTATGGGAATAAACGGGAATTAATGGGAATAAACTGGGAATTTTCTAAATTGAAGGTTGGCTCTTCATAGGGAACTTAAATATAGTTGGGGAAAGTATATTTTAGCATAATCTTGACTAAAACAAACAGATGCCATTCAAGTACACTTGAATATCCATGCCATAGCACACGGCTTACTGTATGGCTATTGAGACCACACACCCCCTACAGGCACTGTGCATTCCTCCATCACATGCACAGATGATTTCAAGAAGACTGGATCACACTTCCGAGCCCAAAGCACAAGAGAAATTAAGCCACATCTTTTCATTTAACATTTTGAATGGGACTTTTGGGGATCTTTGGATGGGGGGTGAGTTTTGTTCATTTTTTAATGAGTGGGGTTGGGGGGGATGAGTAATATTTAACTCAACATTCCTGTTTTTGTTCTCATTGAAACAAATAAGTGTTCAATAAAATAATTAAAAATTTGTTCTGTTCTACTTAAATAAAAATAAAAAAATACAAATCTGTTGAAATTTCATGTTTTTTGTTTGATTTTGCATCGAATATTTCCGAAATTCCCCAGCTTAACTTCCTCCCTAAATGTCTCTTCTACATCAACATGTGTCCCCTCTTCTTCATGTCTC
>NW_011344143.1:0-1697 GCF_000735185.1 Notothenia coriiceps
CTGATACTTGCGCATTAGTTTCTGTTATGGATCAGTATCAACAGTCCTGCCAGTAACGTTACTATATTATCAATGCTACTTTAGTTATAGCCTGATATATGATAGCTAACTTTACAATGTTGTGATGTGACGTTAGCTAACATTCTGTAGCTAACGCCGGTCACTCACCAAGATAGCTGCCCAGTTCTCCACTGGTTCTCCTCACACCACAGCTCAATTTCTCTCCGATGGCCGTTATTTCTTCTAATCCTTGGCTGCTCCTGGTCTCTTGGACGCCTAGCAGGCTCATAATTATAAGGTTGTGGTCCGTCATATGCATTCGAATATTCATGTTCAACTTCTTCTGTGTCTTCTGTGTCGAAACTAGCATTGGGATCCATGTTTATTAATACGTTACACCGGCCGCTCTCCCCCTTGTTTCCCCCGTGTTACGTCACATGCGGGAGGTCACGTGCCGAGGCTTTTTTATGCGGAAGTGAACATTTCTTACAAAAACGACGCCAGATGTCACTGTAGTGTATATTTCTGTATTATTTTTTTTAAATCTAGTGTATTCATCATTTTCCTACACATTTATTCACAGGTTTCTTTAACCTGGAAGTTGCTATTTAAGATTATACTTTATTTTGCAAAGGAGAGCTGTTTTTTAAATGGATCAGACAGAGTTAGGATAGTGACCGGTGAGAACTTCTATTATTATTATTAAGTGGACTCATTATTCACTCATGATCATTGGGACCTCGTTGAAAACTGAATAAAGGTTCATAGTCAGAATCTAAACTCTAAGCTATTATCATACTAATGGCCAAAAGCCATGCTTTCAAAAGTCACCAGAAATGAAAGCTTAAAGGCAGCTTTCCAAAAAATTGCATCCCACAGGAATATGCCAAGTGAAAAGAGAAGGAGGCGAGTTAAAGAGAGAAAAACCAGACACTTTTGGTGTGAATTTTCTCAGCAACGTTAACCTGGGCTGTCTCCCTTCCCGTCTCTCACTGCGACAGACAATGGGACGTTAGGCATGCTTCTGCCGGTGTCATTGGAAGACTAATGAGATGGCACCAGGCCCATGAATGGCTCATTGGCCTGATGCACATTACTGTCTGTAAGTGTTTCTTCATCCCGTTATGGCTGGCCATGCAGCAGATCTTCTACCTGTACCTGAGAAAGTGATGAATAGAAAAATGCACAGGATGATGGCCCGCAGTGTACCACCATAACAACCAAATGTTAGGCCTGGAAGCCATTGTTCCGACACCCACCTGGTGTATTCAACTGTTACAATTTGCCTTTCCTGACACACTGATTTAATTTATCTAATGTAAAAACTCACTGCTACCAGCGAAGTTATTCATTTTTAAGAAGATAAATAATCAACAGAGCAGGCTAACGATTCATCTTTCCTTCAGTTTTATTTTTATTTTTATTTTTTTTAACCCTTATTTAACCAGATAAAAGCATTGAGATACAATCTCATTTTCAATGCTGACTTGGCCAAGAAGGCAGCAACGTTACACATAACACAAACATATAAAATATAGAGAACATAACTAAGAAAACAAAAGACGAAAAAGCAGTCACTACATTGTGCACATTAGGACAGTAAGAAAGGTGCACTACTTATTACTGCAAGAGCAGCTGGTGGTAAGGACTTCGGACAACTTCAATGTAAAACATGCTATAGGGACAAGTGACCTCAG
>NW_011344144.1:0-2407 GCF_000735185.1 Notothenia coriiceps
CCCCCCTCCTCTATCCTCCTGCCCTGTGCGTCGTCATTACCATGGTAACCCTCTTTGTTATAATTTTCCCTCAGCACTAACTCTTCATTTTCAGTCTATTTTCACATTACCACGACGCCTCGTCATTGATAATTAATAACTAAGCATTAGGAAGTTTGACTTACCCCTGAGAACTGCGCACAAACACATCGTTAGGGGATTCCATAGACTGTATATATAAATAATTCACAAATAAGGCTAGGTTAAAACACTCACGTGGGTACACATTCGTTGTAACCAAGGAGACAGGTGGCCGACAGGTGACCGGAAGCAGCGTTAACCGTCACACGGCCTACTAATGACTGATTATCTAACAATGCTTTGGTTTATTGTGTATTCAGTTTATTATTTACAATCAGGTTGTAGGCTATTAAACCGCTCCACGTTGTCTGGTATTTAGGAAGAAACCTAACACAGTAGGTCAATTTCCATTGTTTTATTCTTAGCTTTAAAGTTAGTATATTTTTATAACGTTAGTATTCACTTCAGTAATACTTAGCCTACGTTAAGATACTACACTGTAAAAATACTCCGTTGCAAATAAAAGTTTAATCAGGAAAATGTATTAAAAGTATTGGGAGTAAAAGTACTCATCGCAGAGAAAAAACCCTCTAAAATATTAAAAAGAGATAGATATGTAAATGAAAAAAGCATAAAATCTTCACAATTAAGAAGCTGGAACTATGAAGTGTTTTACATAAAAAAAATGCTTAAACAATTAGCTAAATTGCTTCCAATTAATGTTGTGTCTCCCCAACATTGTTTTAGGCACTTAATGGATCATCTGATCTATAAAAATATCATATTTTTTAATGTTTAATAAACTTTATCCATAGTAAAATGTAATAAACTAAAGCTGTTGAATACATTTAGTGAAGCAACTGTAGTGGTGCCACAGAAAGAATATTCTCAAGTAAAGTACAAGTACCTCAAAATGTGTACTTTAGTGCAGTACTTGAGTAAGTACTTTCCATCACTGTTGGAATTTATTTAGGAGTTACACTAACATAAAATATGTAGAATTATACATCCAATATATATAAACTCTACAATAAAATACTCAACAGCACAAATGCAATACTATGCAATAATAATATAATTATCGGCTATATGCTAAAGTTACATTGACAACACCCATTCAATGCGTCACAAGTACTTTACTGAGGACATCTCTGTACTTTAACTTGCATGTTGTTTCTTGCCATTTGCTTTTGAGCCGATGATCCATTTACGTCTAATGCTGTTACCTGGAACCTGTACCTATATTCCTTGAAATAAATCATATATGTCCTGTCTGACTCAATGTTTGAGTTGTTATCCAAAGTTCCTGAGCATCACTCCACTGCAAAATCATCTCAGCAGTTTCAAAGCTGCAGCATCATGTCACTTTGCCACCAATACGATATGTGTGCAGGACCAAATCTGATGTGGTAGCATGATTTATGGACTGTTCTGTTCTCTCTCTCCCTCACCGTCCAGAATTTGCAAGTGCTCAGAGACTTGTTGCATTGCCACAGCCCTTGGCGTAAAGTAACTAAGTAGATTTACTCAAGTACTGTACTTAAAGAGCCTGTGACACGAGTTTCCCCCATCATCCAAACCCATCAATTTGAGTAAATATTGTCCCCTTGAAAACCGTTACTGAGTAACGGTTTTCAAGGGGACAATATTTACTCAAATTGATGGGTTTGGATGATGGGGGAAACTCGTGTCACAGGCTCTTTAAGTACAGTACTTGAGTAANATGCACGGATTATTATTATAATTATTATTCCCACTCCGATCGGGACACTAGGTCCACCGTTTCCCCGCAGCGAGGCTCCCCCCGTTGACAGTTTACGTGGGCTGGGCTGGGTGCAGTGGCGGACTGGCCATCGGGACGAATCCCGATGGGCCGGTACCGAAGTGGGCCGGTCGGATAAGTCACTAGCACATCCCCCACTCCCCCCGTTGACAATTTACTAGTGGTACCGAAGTGGGCCGGTCGAGCGTCCCGGGCTAATTTTTAGTCCCAGTCCACCACTGGCTACATGACCGTATGATCGCCCATATTGACGCACCTAATTCCTAAACTTCTAACAGATACAAAATAAACCGATCCTTCAGCATCATATGAGCTCTCAGACACGTTCAAAATTAAACTGTCATCGCTGTCTGAGCTTGCTGCTGTGTGCCCCATCGAGCGTTTACATGCAGATGCTGGGATCCTGAACGGTGCAGCTGGAGCGCTGTGCCCGCAATGACGTCACACATAATTTGGCGGGACTTGAAGAATCCCCGAGAAGATCTAGAAAATTGTCAACATTGAAGGGCAGATTAATGGTTATCAAAGTACAAATATCCAAAATCAGTTCAGTAACGGTTTTCA
>NW_011344145.1:0-7301 GCF_000735185.1 Notothenia coriiceps
CGGACCTCTCCAAGTAACCCTGTAGGTGCGGTCGTTGAGGTATGAGGTGAGGAGGGAAAGTGCAGTGCCTGAAACTCCAAGTTCCTGGACAGTGCGAAGGAGGATCCGATGGTTCACCGTGTCGAATGCAGCAGACAGGTCCAGAAGGATGATGACAGAGGAGAGGGAGGCTGCTTTAGCAGTGTGCAGTTTGTCAGAGACAGCAAGGAGAGCAGTTTCTGTTGAGTGACCTGCCTTGAAACCAGACAAACTAAAGATCATGTACATCCACTGCACACATAATCTGAAATAACAACTCATATTTCTCGCATCAAATGACATCAACATGCATTTTAATGGCCAAACTAACTTTAAAATAGGCATTTTCCACCGAGAATAAAACGAAGTTCGGCCATGTTTTTTTTTTCTGCAGGGAGAAATTTGAAGATCACGTGACATAGACGCCAGCCTAGGAGCGTCAAAACTGCACGCCAGGGACCCTGACCAAACGTCGCTCCTGGACGATTATGGAGTGAGAGTGTGTTGGGGTCGCAGGTTCCTCAACAATGCATTACAAGACATCTATCAATATGTGTGTATACCTCCACCATTAAACTGTCATATTCTGCACATTTTTTATACTATCTACATACATCTTATAAGAGTATACCTGTAATACATATGTATAATATCAGTTAAAATAAGTGCTTAAACATACAGTAGTTAACATTGCAGGAAAGCAATATATTAGTACTTTGTCAAGGCTTAATATTTATACCCCCAAAGCTTTTTTCTTATTCAAAATAAGACCTTAACCTAAAGTATTCTTTAATGTTTAAATAAAGCCTTATTAGTTTGTCAGTCTCTGTCTCCTATTAATATCTAATAATAAAAATAATACATTTCAATAACGTGCTTGAACCACCAGGTGTCCCTTTCTATCAGCTGTGCACCGTTATGGTGTACATATGCCAATATACCGATTGGACCAAATATAAAAGTCAGCCGAATTAGTATTGATACTGCAAGGAGACGTATTGTGTGAAGAGAAATTGAAGATTTTGTTTGATTGCTGATATATTTATGATCCACGTCACATATTCAGTTTTGGCAGCAGTTATTCCTATTTGTCTAGAAAGAAAGAAATAAATCATTATTATATTAATATTGGCAATAACAACCGACCGTCAGTGTAGCATTTGCCGGGGAGCGTTCTCATGGCGTCTATTATCAACGCTATGGGAGGTCTTTGAAGGTCTATGGGACGCCCTGCCCGTTGAAAACTGACTTCCAAGGGGTACCCTGCACGAGTGACGGGGAGGGGACTTGACCGTCCGTCAATATGTGACGGGTTGGGAGTGAGAACGTGTTGGGTTGGCATGTATGATAGCATGAAGTACAAAAGATCGCCGATGCTAATGTAGCGTTAGTGTTAGCATTTCTCCCCCTAGCTTAAATGGTGTATTTATAGAATGATCACACCAGTGTGACAGTACTCTTCAAAGGGTTTACGAAATATGACTACTACTCTTACTGTTTAACATTTTGGGTTACTTCATGTTACTTCATGTTAAGGATAATAAAAATGACAAGGCTAAGGCTGTAATGCTAACTAACGTGCTTGCTACTAGCTTTCTTTCATCAGACGGGAAGCGAAAGAACGAGCAAGACCCATTGCTGGTATGATAACAACCTGGTACTAAGCACACAGGCATCTTGTTAAAGTTATCTTATCTTAGCTATCTCTTATATTTAGCGGAGGAAAACAATTGTAACATCAGTTAAATATTGTTGTATTCTGTACAATGACAATAAAAAAAAAAAGAATTAAAAAAAAAGCTTCTGAGTTATGATTTATTTATTTTTAAGCGACTCTGGGATTTGTAGTCTTTCTAGTTGCGTATTTTTCATAGTCTTATATATCAACAGTTTTACGACAAACAACAAAATGATTTTTTAAGATTGACAAACATCATATGTCTAATTCGTGGCACAATTGAAACGGGATCGAAAGATAAGTTTTCTCTCTCCATTGACTTCAATACATAATTTTTCCGAAATAAGGTCCCATGGACCGGAAGTAGATGGGCGTGACTTCGCCACGCTCCCATTGTTCTGTGACCTGTCAATCATCAAACCGGGGGTCATATTTCATTATGTATTCATTTTTATCTGAAGTTGTACCCATGGATCTATAAAGAATAGTTATACTGAACCGCAAAGTTATTCTCCGTGGGGACCTCCGGCAACAATCTTGATTCTGATTGGCCAGAAGACTTGAAAAAACATCAGCAAAGATGTTTTATTGAGAAGATGATCACTATGTGACAGAAGTTTTCAAAACCGTTTGTGGTCTCCGGTACTTCCAGTCCAACGCCTACAGCATGCAGTGTTAGAAAATCGGGCCTTCAAAATAAAAGTTTGAGTTTTTAAGAAGAAATCTGCGACCCACTCGAAACGGGTCCGTGACAAAGTACTACTTAATTTAGTAAAGATGTTCAGAAGTAACTAAAGATGAGGGTACACAAAGCAAACACTGGGTTAACACTGTGGCAAACATGCCCATTGAAATGTGACCAAACAAACACTGTGTAGGCCTAAATATTGATTTGTACTGCTTTTTTTTAATGTGTTTTCATCCATCAGAAATAGTAAAAGCCATACAATGTAGCAAATCAAAAAATGACAGCGCTCTATACAGGCATAGTAGCTCATTCACACACATTATACAGTCCACATGCTCTGTCAGAGTGGGGGAACCACTGGAGCTTCCATCCCGACAAACACATGGAGAACATTCAGTTGGAAGTAGAGGACGTCCTCTTTTCAGGCAAAAATAACGATTCTTCTGTCAAGACACAGTCGTCAAAATGAAAATCCTGCTGATATCTGTCTGTGTGGATCTTAAAGGGCTGGTAAGACTTGAAGATGCTGTGTACAGATTGCAGTCAGCAGCACTAAGCTAACACTAGTATTTGAGCATGCAGGCTCTTTCTAATAAATAATGGAACAATCTAGTCAGATATAAAAAGCCCTTTAAGTGCTGTATTCTTTTCTTTAGGCCCCCATGATAATTCATTACATCATGCTGCCAACTGATATAAGAGCATCAGAAAAGGAAGGAGTCATAATCTCTTAATGTCTGAAGAGTTACTATCTATTGCCAAATAAAGTAACACAATGGTGACTGAGTGTATGGTTTTGCAAAATACATATTTTTGCAGTATTGTGAACTGGATGTCTGTATTGACTTCGTAATCAATGAATAACTTTATTAATTGTATTGCTGCCCTCTGCATTCTGGGACTTGTAGTTTTAATACAAATGAGCTGTTTCCACCAGTAAATAGGGTGTCACCAAATAAACCAGGAATACAGTCTTAAGGTTTCACACTTCAAAATGCCAAAATAAAATTGTATGATAAGGAAAAGGCCAAATGAATCAATGTGAAAATCAAAGCTCATTTTCTCAGTGTTGAATTTACTCAAACATTTACCCTTTGACGTGCCACAGCTAAAACACTGTTAGAAATAAAAGTGGTTCCTTTTGTAATGATGTCTCCTGACCACATGAGGGCAGCAGCTACTGACTGATCCGACTAGTGTTCCAGGAACAAGCTCCAGACCCATGCTGAGGAGAAACTATAACATGACTGCAGGAAGTAGTAACATGCAATCATGACATGAAAGGGTTCCATTAATGTCCATTTCCTCCTCTTTTGACAAGTAGAAACACAATGATAATACTTCAACATTTAAGTGCTAATCTTGGACATTGTCATACTGATATTCTGTACAAACTGTGAAGTCCACTGAGACAAATTTAATATTTGTGATATTGGGCTATATAAATAAACATTGATTGATTGATTGACAATGTATTCTAGGCAGGTTTAAGTTAATAAAACAATTGTGTTGGCTTTAGAATAACTCCAATTTGGACTTTAGTAACAGAAATCTTTCATACAAAATACCCCCCCTCACAAAACAAAGCCTCCCCACAAAACAAAAATGTTAACAAAAGGAAGAAATACTGTGATAAAAACATAAAAAACAACAACAGTTGAAATGCACACACTTATTACACCTTATATATATGTCAATGCACTTGCCAAAAATAATAGAAGAGAAAATATCTTTTCTTCTCGCTTTCAGTAATCTTGGTGTATACTTTATAATACATGTATACAAGATAACATAGAGCAACAAAGCATAAAAATAAATATCTTAAGTCACTGTTTTGAAGTTTTTTATATATCTATATATGTATATTTATATGTATAGCTTACTTTTGGGTAGGGTGTTAACAGTTTTGGCCGGCTGATGCAAAAGAGCTATTGACGGAAAAACCGGAAAAACTGAAGAGCAGTATAGCAACACTTTTCTAGAAAGTTCGTCACGGAACAACGTTAGGCCCTTCAGTAATGCGCAAAAAATAGTGTGACTGAACATAGAATGGTGGCAGACAGGATGTTTATCCCCCAAAGATCCAGAGAATTTGCGTAGATTTGCAAAAAAATCATTTTTTAGCTTTCAGATTTCCAAGGAATAACCTCTGTCAGCGCACTACTACATTGAAAAGGTGGAATTCTGAAGAATCGCCTAGTTTCCAAGTTTGACTATTTGCATATTTAAGACAGCCTTTAAGTTTTTTTTTTCTTAAAAAGCTCTGCATTACAGAAGAAAGGGAGGCACCAGATGTCTTCTAGAACAGTCCTACTCATAAAGCAATCTAGATTATTTACAAACACCTGACCGGCTGCGGAAATGTCTGGAGACAATTCTTGCGCCATGGCACAGGTGCGGAATTGACCTACAGTATCAGTACATACAGAAAGAAACAGTATTTTTTGATTAAGCAGCCATATTTGTTTTACAAAAGAATACTTCCGACCCTCCGACAGCGGCGCACTAAACGCGCCCCGACTACTTCTTTTTTTAAATCTTTGGTTGACCAGTCGGAAAGCCTGATAGATTTACAATCCACCATTTCATCGCACAACTTGACTTCTTCTTTAAAAAAAATAAAAATGAAACAATTGCTAACAAGATAACATTTGCACACTCTACGTCATTCCCCCTTCCTGTTCATGCATTACCCTGCCAGGGCGATCGAAAATCACTCCCCCATTGTCACACAGCCACGCCCCATCCTGCACTTCCTCTGATCCATTCTGGAGTCCGTCCAAGAAGAAAAGCACAAATGCACGCAAGCCACACACACACACACACACACACACACACACACACACACACACACACACACACACACACACACACACACACACACACACACACACACACACACACACACACACTCCGTCTTGTTCTCTTTCAGGCACAGACACATGTAAATGTAAAAAGAGCGGGAAAAATAAGGTGACGAGTAAAAACCAAATCGTCCAAAAACTGAAAGTAAGTGTCTGTGGTTTAAAGGAAACAAAAAAAAAGGCATTGAAATAAAAAAGCGGCAGAGTTTGTTGACGGCGATCATCATTTCTGCACGGCGATCATCTTGGAGACGAAGTTGACGATGGCGTTGGCGGGCTGGTCGGGGTCCATCTCGGCGAAGAGGTGGCTCACGTTGTCCGTCGTGCTTCCCTGCTTACGCGCCACGAACCCAAACAGCCTGAAAACACAAGGTTAGGGGTTCATTAGTAAAGCTGCCATGTTGAAGCATTGGACTGAAGAGATAATGCCTATATATTAATACATAACATTTCTTTATTAGAATGCTTGTGGCGGCTATATTCCCATGGAATACGGCCGCTCTGAGGCTAAACTTTGCTCATTGATGTGATATTTAATATTGTGAATCAAAACAATAAACAAACAGAATCATACGGTCAACAGAAATCAGAGCTAAGCTCACCCCCATTGTCATGCTACTAAACCTCCACATACACCAGGTGCCCTAAATACCATTAACCACAAACAACCCATTACAAGTGTGTGTGTAAAATAATGAAGATAATATAACTATAAACACAGGCTACCACAGCATTTTGGTTCCTACAAAGTCCTTTTTATGTAAGGAATTATTTACGTAAGTCTTTGGTCACTGCTAGGTCACACGATGTAAATCTTTAGGTGGCACCTTTTTGAGTTTCTGGCATGTATGTAAATGTTTTGACTACAGCATTGAGCAAGATCTGTCCTCAGACCCCTGTGCTCTGTTTGGTAGTGACAATGTGTGTTTATTTGGCCAAGCCTTTTGAATAAACTTAAGTTTTTAAGAAATTAGTTCCAGTGTTCCAGCATCTTCTTTTTTGAATGTTACAAAAATAATTTCCATCGCACATACAGTATCAATATTCCACAGAATATATATATATATATATAAGAGATTTTAAAGGACATTCATTTAGATTGATGAAAGTAGCCACTAGCTTTTATAATGAAGACGTTTTAAATGTTTATATATGTAAAGGTTTTTGCAGGTACATTTTATTTTGTCAGGAACTGTTTGTTATTGTAATACACATTTTGACCACAAGAAGGTGAAGTGCACCACCTCCCTATGTCCTACATCTGACTCAAAATATGTATGTTTTCTTACAGGAGAGTAACAATAACTCTATGCACCCTAAATAAAAGGTCAAATGATTTTGTTTCAGCATAAAAGATGAATGTGGATTATGTGTACTAGGCACTATATGTAATGTGGACTACAGAAACATTGTGATTCAAAAAGTTTAACTTACTTAGCTGTGCCGCCCTCAGGCTTGTTCCACCTGAAAATATTTGAAGAAAGTTTGGGTTAATACTTTAAGTGAAATGCAGATAAAAAAATTGTGGACTAAGAATACATTATCCATAATACATAATAAATAATTATACAAGGAGATACAGCTCTGGAAAAAATGTCGGTTGAATTCAAACACAGAGAAATGTTGTCCGTAGTAGAATCATATAAAAATGTACATTTTACTCAAACACATACCTATAAATAGTCAAACCACAGAAACTGATAATACTAAAGTGGTCTCTTAATTGTTTCCAGAGCTGTAGTGTTTGGACTTAATTCAGATTTTAAAAAGTATCTTAGAACTCATCTGAGCAGCCTGAATCAAACCACTTTTGGAATAAAAAAGATAACCTCCTGTACTCACTTCCTGTCCTGAGGGTCAGTATCGCAGAACGTGACAGTGTTGGTAGGATAGTGGCGTCGGAAGAAAAGCCTAGAAAAGCAGAATACAAAAATGGAGATTAGAAAAATAAGATAATACAAAATAATGTACACGTTGAAGATGTTTATTCTGTGGATTAGCAGATGATATGTTTTATAGTATGACAAAATCTGGAGGAAGCGTTAAGCAGTAA
>NW_011344146.1:0-1574 GCF_000735185.1 Notothenia coriiceps
TCATAGGATGTCAATGCAATCCTAAGACATTGGTGAAGAGTGCTGTCAGTCAGGGAGCAGCGAGTGCTACTTTTGATTGAGTTCATGTGTGAAAAGCTTGATTCACATGTGTATGTTGATCCAAACATACTGAGCACACAGATCGCTACTTTCTGAACGTTAGGGAACTGCTGTTTTTTGACATCACTCCAAAACTTCGCTGGCCCGTTAGTGCGCTGCATGTCAATAAGTTCCAGTGTATATTTCCCCTTGTCGATGCAGGGGACCACTTCCTTTGCTCTGGTTGATACGTCCCCCTCTATTGCAACAGTGAAGGGGTCTCTGGCAAAGCCCATCATCACCTCTGTGGGCAGAGCAAGTCCATCCAATCGACCGGCAAAGTTCTCTTTCAACCTCGCAATGAAATCTGTCACCACATCCGTGATTTGTGACGGAGATGTGATGTGTTTGGGGAGCGTCGGAAAATGCAGCATCCGACCCGTGCTCAAGTCGGTCGCGAAAAGGTCCAGCTTGACTTGGATCTGCTCCACAAGATCAATGACCGTTTTGTCTCTGTTTACGCTTCAGAGTTGAGAGAGACATGTTTTAGAGTTGCTATCATAGGAGCACCGTTACTAGCACCACTAGATGCACTTTCAAAAAACGTGCTGCGTTGTGGTTTGGTGGTTTCTATGCAACGTGGAGTGTTGCGTTCATGGTCTGTACTAGTGTAGGAATTTGGCTACGGGAGGCTGGGCCACTCGGGAGTTGGTTCTGGGCCGCATCTGGCCCGCGGGCCGCCAGTTGAATAGGCCTGGCTTAGACAGTTTGCAATACGTCGTTTGTGGCACAGTTGGCGAAAAACATTGTCTCCGGACTTTGGATGGAAAGAGGCATTATAGTTCTGATGTGCAGCCAGAAGACTCAAAAGGTCAGAGCGTAAAGAGGGATTTACTGAGCATTTTGTGGCCTCTAAATCAGCTGCTAGTAGCCCTCATGGACCATTGGAGCTGGCAGGGAAGAAATGGATATCATGTGTCTTGATGTTTCTGTGGATAATGCTGGCAGACTCCGTGTTGAAGACCACTGATAATAACTTGTTTTGGGTTCAGACAGATACTGCTGGGCTTTTCCCCCAGGCTTCCTATCCCCCAGAGAATTCATATCAAAAATAAAAAGTCTTTGAAGTCTGGAATTGTTTTTCACAACCTTTTACTGCAAAAAAGATTTCTGACCGGGACATTGAAGCCTCTACAGTAAGAAAAAGATAATTCCACCGCTCTGCAAACAAATAATAGACTTTAACAAATATAAAAATAACCATGGGAAAGTAGATTGTACATTGTACGTACGTTTTGACATGTCACAGTACACGACTCTGGTGTTTCAAACCAATCCACAATCAAGTTTCAGTATCAGTACTCTTATAACTAAAGACTATAAAGAAACCCTCTGAGTTGGGTGCATATGACACACACACACACACACACACACACACACACACACACACACACACACACACACACACACACACACACACACACACACACACACACACACACACACACACAGAGGTGTTTTCTCACCTCTCTGTT
>NW_011344147.1:0-2566 GCF_000735185.1 Notothenia coriiceps
AATCAATTACTTAAAGTGGACCTATCATGCTATATTTGAATAATATAGTGTAGGACCATACCTATATAAGGCATATTTATACTTTTTATTTTTCAAAATACCAACAGATCATGCATTTTAGCCATTCCTCATTTCGCTCAATTTAACACTGTCTTTGCATGGGCTGATTCTGTGAGCACAGTACCATCTACAGGCCTGGCATATGTACTACAGCGTCTCCAGCGCTTTCGAACGGCAATGTCCGTGGCTGTCTCCTCCTGATTGGTGGATTTGGCCCAATAGCCGTAGCGCCACTTCTGTGACGTCATAGAAGTGTTCTGGATCAGTCTGTATCAGATCCGTTGCAGCCCCTTTTTAAGAGATTTGGGTATGGAGGAAAATAGAGAGGGTTGTGTTTTCTGACACTTGGTGAGTTCCCTGGAACACCGGGGACACATATTCATGTATAAAAGATGTACAAAAGTGCGTTTTGCATGATAGGTCACCTTTAAGATGTATTCTATGCTGAGAACAAAACGACAACATCTCAAAAGCTTGTGTTAACCACGTTTTTCAGAAAGCGAACCTAAAACTCATTCAAAACCTGAAGTGGTCAAATGTTAACTCAAATCTGGGTTTAGGACTCATTCAGGCACTACTCTATTTGGAAGTATGGGGCCACCACTCAGCCTTGCTTCCATTGTTGGCTACTTCAAGTATTTCATAAAAAATGTCCCTGCCTAAAAGCATTTTCCACATAGATCAGCATTGTAAAAGACGTCTGTTAAGTAGATGTCAGAACACCTCAAACGAAATACAAGGTCTTTTATGAATTTTAAATGTTTTAAACATTGGATGTTATACATTTTTTAAACTTTCCTCAAGCTGGGAAAAGCGTTTTTTGAAAATCTGTTACAATCTTCATTTTGAGTCAATGGGACGAGCGAGAACTTTTTCCTACTGGTAAAAAAACAGGTTTTCTGACGTATTTTTTATGACTGAGAACAAAACATGAAAATCTATTAAGCTAGTATTAACCACAGACCTGATTTCTGGCAAAAACTAATTCAAAAAAACATTAACTCAGAGATGATGGATCCGGGAAATGTTAAAATGCAAGTCTTTCCTGGGTTGTGGACTCATTACTGCACCACTCTATTTGAGTGCAGTAAAGTAGCTGCGTATCATGATTGGAGACTGCAGTCAGTGTTGAGTAACACATGGCAGAGGTGTGAGTGGGAGAGCTCACACTATTCAGATAGTAGCAGCTCTGTCTGTTGCCGGGCTCCCTTTCAGCCTGGTGAGAATCCAACAATACTCGTCAATACTGACTCTCAAGGTGAAAGGCATTCTCAATAATTATAAATGTTCATGTTTGCGTCTGTACTGTGCTGCAGTGTTACCTTTACTGTACAGCGATATGTGAGCTTCTGACTGGTAATGTTATGCTGCTGCTGTCTCATGCGGTGAGGAGAAGGCTGTGGTTGTCTCTGAGTGCTCTAGTTTCCTGTTTTCTGATGACTCTTAATCTACACAAATCCCAGCTGATGGGGTGGATTCATACTGGGTGTACATATATTTCTTTGAATACTGCTTTCTCTTTACTCATTGCTCCACTATAGAATTTCCCCTGCAGCTACCATTCTGTGTATGCTTAGTTTATACTCCTTCTATTGACCATAACATTTTGTACCACAAGACAAACCAATAAATTGCAAGTATTTAAAAAGAATCACTCCTTTATCACCGTTTTCATAGTGATAAGGGTGCTAAATGCTTTATAATTACACCATTAATATTAGAGATGATCCGATCACGGCTTGTTTTCATAGACCTGGTTGCTTATTTCTCTCAAATATGGCAACAGAGTGGGCAAGACGCAGTGTCTAATAGTAGCAGTAAGCTAACGAGAGGCTACGTTCAGCTGGTGACTCGGGAATCGGGACAGAGAAAATGTCAGGAGTTTGGAAGTATTATAACATTGAAAGTGAAGGCAGTGTAACAGCCAGATGCAATGTTTGCAAGGCGGAGACTTTTAAAAGGAAAGAGAAACTGCCCCAGAACAGTGAAAAGGCCAAAAAATTAAAGCCAAGATAGCTGAATTCATCGCGTTGGATGACCAGCCGTTATCTGTTACCTTTTTTTTCTCTTAATGCATTGCATAAAGATCGGATCGGGAAAAATCGGTATCGGCAGATTGTCAAAATCAAATGATCGGAATCGGATCGGGAGCAAAAAAAGGTGATCGGGACATCCCTAATTAATATCTATTATCATTTATACCTGACGGTATGCTCTATGCCAGCGGTTTTCAAAGTGTGAGGCGCGCCTCCCCTGGGGGGCGCCAGAGAGCTTCAGGGGGGGCGCAGCGTGAGACACAAAAGAACGAGAAAAAGACGAGTAAAGTGACACTTGCCCACTTGTGGCTGTCTGTGGAGACCGAGTTCCCCCACCTCGCCAAAAAGGCTTTAAAAGTCCTCATTCCCTTCACCTCCACCTACCTGTGTGAGTGCAGGTTTTCCGCATTGACTTTGATCAAAAGCAAGTACCGGTCAAGGCTGCAGCCAGAGGATGATCTGCGTTTATT
>NW_011344148.1:0-2770 GCF_000735185.1 Notothenia coriiceps
GAAAAACTGCTCCGCCGCGCCTCGCTGCGCCGCACCTGGCCGCGCCGCACCTCGCCTCGCCCTCAAGTCTGCGGGCGTCTTTGTCCCGCGAGATTTCAATGTCTCATGTACGCGAGCCTCCAGAGCAAGTTGGATAAAGTGACTAACCATCATGCAACGCACTAGCAAGACGTTGATCTCAATTGCGCAGGTCTGCGTCGGTCTCGCTCGTCTCAATCAAGCCTAAGATGTGTGAGTGTGTATGAGCCAGCCACGTCGGAATATTACTGCCAAAGGTCTGCTGAATTTGTCTGTGAAACATGATTTATTAGAAAAATGTTATGTGTTTGTTTGATAGATACGTTTTTTCTTTGCGAAACTAAATGCATTAGTTTGTAGATGGTGTTTTGTATTTGCAAACCACATTGTGTTTGTTAGTGAATCATGAGGCATTTGTAAAACCTGTTTAGTTTGTTTGTGGAGTTATGGCAGGAAATTAGCTCCATAGTTGGTGCCGTCGGAAGCTGGTGGTGAACCAGGTTTGAAACTTGCATAAGAGAGATTTCTGACTCATTACAAACAAAATCATTCACCTGGGATGACACATGTATGATTTTCCAGCCAAATATGAGTCACACAGTACTAATATTTATGGATTAGATATTTTAAGTAATAGCTATCTGATAAAACACATTTATTCAAACCTTAAACTTTTTTCATGTTTTGATAATAGATTGTCCCCTTTCATTTCACACAAGAAAACAAGAAAACTCCCTCTGGAGGGAACCTAGCCTTTGCAGGCCATTAACATGCAAAAACCTATAGAACACTCTCCAGGAAAGGGAAAACCCCTAAAAAGCTGCTAGTGCCCGTTTAAGTAATTTTTGATCTGGTCCCTATCTGTTATTATATACGAACCTTAGACTTTATACATATGTATTTGATGTTAGACTGTCCTCATGTTAGTAGGCCTTAGGTTACATATCACCATGTGCTATATCTCTCCTTGTGTCAGATAATTCTGTCCGAGATAGAGTGTACTGTGTTCTGCCATACAAGGCCGAAAGTGTAAGTATCTGGGATAAATTTAGAGACAATAATGATACGGCTGACTTGCTAATAATGTTTAATATTTGCTTCAGATTCGTTGGTGGCATTCAATGTGGCTACAATGTTTGTATTCACTTGTTTTGTTTCCTGCAAGCTGCTTCTAATTGCTACTTTTAAGATGTCCCTTGGCAGTTTCCAGATACAATTTGCTCAATGTGTTTTACTGTTTGCATTCCTTGGATTGTGCGTCGCACCGCCTGTAAGCAATCAGAAGTCCACACACTAGTGAAAACATAAATGCCTATCCCCCTCTACACTCACACACACATTCACATATTTAAGTACACTATATTCTCTGATGGCACACACATGTTTGTTTATGATACATCTCTCTGAAAAGAGTCTAGCTATGACAGCAAAACCATATCTCTGCCTGTGTGTCAAACTGTTCCTGAAGCTGCAAGATCTACTTTAAGATACATGGAGCCCTGTCTGATTCAAGAGCCTTTTATTATACCATAGGGAATAACTGTCAACCATTAGATACTTTTTGTAATTATTACTTATTTTATAATTTGGTTTCTACTCTGTTAAACTGTCAGCTAATGTGCACTAGGAGGCTTGAATCTTCGTGGTCGGATGGACCTATTGTATATCGCTTTGGATGAAATATAATATAAAGACACATTATGATGTATGGACTGTGAGAACAAGAGAATCTTCAACCTAAGCCACATTTAGGCATTTATTGACATTTGATACAGCTCAATGACCAAGAAGAACAACCATGAGCAGTGGCGAGCCGTGACTTTTATACCTAGGCCCTCTGACCTATAAATCCATGTATTTATTTATAAATCTATCTATTAGATTTATGATTCGAAAATTATAAAAGTAGGGTAGACATGTGGATATTATCCGGCTGAACAAAACGTGCATTTATCTAAGAGGTTCGTTTTCCACAGACCTTATT
Source organism: Notothenia coriiceps (assembly GCF_000735185.1). Lineage (NCBI taxonomy): Eukaryota > Metazoa > Chordata > Actinopteri > Perciformes > Nototheniidae > Notothenia > Notothenia coriiceps. Next base: position 2,003 of record NW_011344148.1, read on the forward strand.
TTGAGCTATTTTCCAAAATCCTATGGAGAAATCCCATTGCTTTTTTGACGAGGGAACCCATGCGCAGCTTACTTCCGGGTAAATACGTCATCCCTGCACCACTCTATTGGTGCATGAAGGCAAAATGGTCCAACCTTTGAGAGCGAAACGTCACAGATTACCCGTCATGCCTGGCTGTCAGAGAAGAAGTACCTGTATGTGCTCTCAAAGAGCATGCACAGTTGAGTTGCCACTTAAGCCCCGCCCCCCGAGCTCCCACTCTCGGCTCACTAGAATGAATGGAGATAAAAAATAAATCTAGATTCGGCTTTTAGTGCATTTTACAACTTTAAGGACCAATTTATTCTAATAAGGGCTATAAAATAGTTAAAACTGGGTAGTTTATTTAGTTACAAACAAATTATCCGCTGATTTACAGACGTCTCTTTCCCCATGTTAGTCAATGGGAAAAAGTATTTCTGGGCCCAGTGACGTCATGGACTGATACGAAAGTTGCAGTACCGCCGTTTGGACACAACGAATGTTGGGCACAGAGTATGGCGCACTTCCTGGGGGCTTGGTGTGTATGCCCTATACGATAATTTCCTGAAATGATGACTCCATAGCCCCGCCTCTCACCACCTCTCCTGCTCACCCCCGCGTCATTGCTGATGCATTTCGCCAACAACAACAACAACAACAACAACAACAACAATGGCGGATCACAGGGTTGCGTTCGTGCTCCAGATGCTACTGACCATGATACAGATTTTATTGCAAAATCTACAG
>NW_011344149.1:0-2861 GCF_000735185.1 Notothenia coriiceps
GACGTCTCCTAAGTACCGTGGTGAGGTTGAAAACGAACTACAATCACATTTTGATAAAAAAAAAAAGCCAATACGCGCCGCCCTCCGAGCTGGACACATTACATTGATCTCTATCCGCAGCCGGAGAAGAAACAAGTGCTCAGGGACCGTCTGCAAAGTGCAATTCCGAAAAAAGAGAATACAATAATATTCAATCACTATTATACACAGCTTATTACTGCCAAACTCACTACACACACATCAATAGTCTTCTGTGTTGGGCATACATACTGCAGCAGAGAGTTTTGAAAAATATGCTTTTGAATAATTGTGGGGAATATTTATAATGTAAATCTTCAATAAATATGGCATCATCTTAAATAACTTTACTATTACACAGTATATTTCTACCAAACTCACTATTTGCATTGTTGTTGTTAGCATCTGGGTAGCTAGCTGCGCTAATGGATATTAGAAGCTGTTTCTCAAACAATGAGAGGGAGAGCTCTCTGCTGTCAGACTGAGAGAGATAACTACAGCTCAGTGAGGTAAGGGACTCTGTTTAGATAGTTAACTTTAGTCTAGTTATCTCAGTGGTTCTCAAACGTTTTGGTCACCATTTATGAGAATAAATGAAAAACAGTTATGAAATACTATGACAGTAAAACAAGAATAAAGTTTAAATGAGTGATTTGTAAAATATCCATAAAGAAAAAGAAAATCTGTTTACAGTTCTGTTTCATATCGGTGTTGAGAGCTGTATCCTTAAATTCATTTTTGCTCTCAAAGTGCACCAGGTTGATGCATTTAACTTCAATATTTAAAAAAAAATCTTCCTGGGGGGAGCATGCCCCCGGACACCCCGGAGGTGAGGACCCCCCCCACACACACACACACACACACACAATAGCACTTAAGTTTACCTCTGCTTACACCTATATGCCATTTTATAGTCTGTGAACTTATTATCGAGCCTTCATTGTAAGAGTCGCGGGTACACTGTCTATGTGCGTATTCCACTGTAGCGCCCGGTACATTAATTGGAAACCCTAGTTTGTACATGTAACACTGTACACATGAACGTTTCTTTTTTCGGATCACCAAAAAACAAAAACTCACTCCAAGCTGAACTCAAATGTTGGCAGCCCTAGTAAATGTACTCAGTTACATTCCACCACTGCTACATAATAATATATTATCTTTCTAGGTTAATATTGCTTTCACATTTCACGTTTTTTACTCCTGCAAATACTGAAATGTTGTCATTGGTGGCCAGCGCTTTGACAGTTGTATAATTACAAATTGGTTGACTTAAAATTAACTCTGTTCGAAAGTATTCATTGTTGGTACAAAAGCTGAACAATTGTGAAAATTTTTTGATCCTGAGCGTAAGGTCAGTGTGCATCATGCAGTGGGCCTTTGGAGCAAAGAAGATGATTTGTGGGCGACGTTCTGGGTCATTACCACCAGGCCAAGTTGTGTGATGGAGGGGAGGAGGGAGCGTTGGGAGGGAGAGAGAGTGTAGAAGTGAAAGCAAGGGTAATAAAAAGGAGGAAACAGAGTGTATGAAATTGGGCTCAAAGCTTTACAAGACCCCTGAGAGATAAAAAAAGGGAAGAAACGGCAAGATAAGAGCAAAGAGGAGGCATTATAGAGTCAGATTAGGAACCCTTGTTAAACAAGAATAACACCCATTGCCTCAGCGGGTTACTATCTTCCTAACTTATGTAACAGGTTAGGAAAAGGCTTTACGCAACACAAGGTCCTCGTAGGATAACATACTCACATCACTGAGACATTGGCTGCTTCTCAGGTCGGTTAAATGGAATCCTTGCGTCCCTTACTTTCGTCGTTTCCCTGCGTTTAGTCCCTCACACCATGGAAGCATGGAGAGACGCAAGGAAACCACGAGAAGCAGGGAAATGAGTTTTAAGAGCAATGGGACGTCCTTTCCTCCGGAGCGTCACGTGAAGCGACGCCCGTTTGTGACGACGCCGCACAGCTGATCGTCTGACAGCAGCCAGATCAGAGCATGCGCTGCATCGTCCAATCAGTGAGCGATACGCAGTAAGGGGGCGGGGCGAGTGTCTGAGGATTTCACCGGAGGATGGTCTGGTAGTTCCTCGATTATCGCTCCTCGGTCCTCGGCACAAATAAGGCCACTGGGACGCTACTCAAGATGGCGCAGACAAATCAAACTTCCGGTGATACCGAGCCCGAGGAGCGAGGAAATGAAAAATAAGAGAAGTGAGACGCACCCATGGACTTGACGCTGGCTGTCTGGGACATGGGACGAACGAACTGGCAACACGACAAGGGAGACAGGATCTATATATAGGCAGGCTAAGGGGGCACAGGTGCAGACATTTAGGGCGGGGTCGACAATCACAGTGGAGGGAAAACACTCAAAGGGAGGAAGTGAGGTGATCTGCAACAAGAAGGAAAGGTTACTACAAAATAAAACAGGATACAAGACTGAACTAAATACATTAACTTAACAGATTTTACGAGACACAACACCCACAGAACGAGGTCACATGACAACTAGTGTACACTCTGCCACGAGTTGTGATTATGGAGAGAGGATCATGCAGTTGTGATATCATGTCATACGGATATTCCTGCTAGAGTTCACATTATAACGTGTTCATTTGGCCTGAAAGAGATAAGAAAGATGTTTTGGATCAGACCATAGAAACAGGAAGAGATCCGGTTTAAGGCCGAATGCCCTCATTGTGTCGTGCATTGTAAAAGAAGGTCTACAACCCTGAAGTACACATGGCACATTAAAAGCAATGCTGTTTATAATCCACATGATACTTTTTAAACATCCTGTGAAACGACCAAAACCAACAATGAATGAACCCTACAAGTACCGCGTT
>NW_011344150.1:0-5529 GCF_000735185.1 Notothenia coriiceps
CCACTCCGTCTCTCCGCGATGACTCCGGGGTAACAATCTCCTCAGTATAACCGTACTCTACAGGTGGGAGCAGGCCTTCGCAGATCGCAGACACCAGACAGGTGGAAAGCAGGCAGCAACAGGTGGAGCTGCTCCGTCACTTCGCTACGTCTCCGGGGGAAAACCACCTCAGCACGGCCGTATTCGACAGGTGGGAGTAGGCCTCCGCAGACCGCAGACAACTAAAACTACTACTTGTATAAGCAGGGATGGCTAAATGTTTGTAAGCAGGAGAGCTAGATGCTAACAGATAACAGATGCTAACAGGTAGTGGGAGCCTGTAAAAATTGCGACTGCCTCGCGTGACGCACAAACATTTGGTCTACCTATGCTGTAAAATGTATTATCTCTTCGATTTACACACGGCATCTATTGCACTTCTGTCCGTCCTGGGAGAGGGATCCCTCCTTTGTTGCTCTCCCTGAGGTTTCTCCAATTTTCCCCTTTAAACTGTGGGTTTTCTCCGGAAGTTTGTCCTTGTACGATGTGAGGGTCTAAGGACAGAGGGTGTCCTATTGTCATACAGCTTGACCTTTAAAGGTCAGCTATTATGCAAAATCCACTTTTTCATGTCTTTAATATAAACATGTGTCCCCTCTGTTTAAAGACATTCTGAAAGTTTCAGGAAAAAAATGTGCTCACTTTTTGTTGCTGAGGGGACGATGCCCATTAAACAGAGTCCCCTCAGCCTAGCAATGTCAAACATTAGTAAATCAACCCACACTCAGTGGGCATATAATGGATTGAAATATATGAAGTCATCGAGCATTATACGCTCCGACAGTGGGTTGAGATCTAAATACCACAGACTCATTAGTGTAATGTGTAGCTGATGTTACCCTTTACTGAGTGGCCCCTTCATACATAATTTCTCACCGCTCATATCTTCACTTATTCACTCAACTCCAAAAGCATAAGGTATCTTTTTGTACTCTTTCAAGATTTTCCTTGCTATTTGCGCTGAATCCCCTCCGTTTAGGAATCAATGCATGCTACTGTTTTAGATTCAGGAGCCTTGCAAATCATCCTTTCCATTCATTTCAGCAACCACATCCGAATGTTCTCGTGTTTGTGTTTCCTCATTCTGTCAACAAATCCCCATTAGTTTGTTCATAATGTCCATGCATGTTCTGCATTTCAGAATTTAAATGTGATAGACATGTTCTTTTAACCTGCTCTATTGATCTCATGGTACTTCAGCTTTTTTTTATGTGTGAATGTTGTTTCAAGAACTGGTCCAGGTAGTTGGCAGTAGATCGTTTTTGTGTGTCCTTGATGAAATAAAACGAATTTTATTTCCTCGCTTTGAGGTAATTGTAATTGTAATTAGCAACTACATTTTCAAGTTCATATTTTTCATTATAAAGTGCATTGTTTGACCTGTGTCCATATCTCAAACTCTGCTATGTGGACCTTTACTTTCTTTAGCTCTGTTGAGTTGGTGGCCCTTATCTTCGCTGAGAGGTAGTGATTTTTTTGGTTAAACCTAGTCTTAGGTTAACCCATGTATTCTGTCTCATCTCCTACTTCCTGTTTCAAGAATGTTCAAGTGTTTTCTTTTCCAGTTCGCAGTGCCTTGTGGTATTCTTGGTCCGTTTTCTGTCTACATTTTCCAGTTTGCTTCCGTCAAGTACATCTCAGAATCACATACATCGACCAACTAAAGGAAATTTACGTGCAAATTGCTGTGGACTTTTAGCATTTGGAAAGGATTTGTTGTCGTTATGTCACAAATACGTTCCCCTGTTAGAAGCATTACCGCCTCTTCGACTCCTCAAAAGCACATATATTTTTCAAAGTGGCCCATCTACCCCTCGGAGAAAAATTATATATCAGTCATGTTTTCTGATTTATTGGATTTAAAAAAGCTAACCTACCATTCCCTAACTTCAAATATTGTATAGTTTAATAAAGCTGTTCCGTTGAAAAACACAGAAGTAAACCAAGAAGATTCACAGGGATCAAATATTTAGTATTGAATATAATATTTTGCACATTTAGAGTGAACTGTATTTAATTGCTGTTCATTTGTTCTATTTTTTTGTAAATATTTTAATATCATGCTCAAGGGTAACATGAATTATATAAATATGTTACAAAGAATTGAGTCTCAAACAGACCCCTGGAGAACCAAACAAGGAAAGCTTGCAACGCCTCTTCCTACGCCCAAGGCTAACATTTTGTAGATAAATTAAGACTTTTTAAACAGCCTGTCCTCCTCCAAAAAACGACCAAATAGGTTGATTGTTCAGCAGCTTATTACGACCTATAGTCACGTTTTAAAGTTTAGTACCTCTAGTGGTTGTGTAAGAAACAACAATTTGCGGCAATTGCAAAAGCTCCGGAGAGTTGTATATTCACAAATAACCCTCTCTGGAAAATCCTAAATTGTAGAATAGTTCGGCCATTAAAATGCTTTTTGATTAGATTTCTAGCGAGAAGTGTATATTGTACTTTTAGAATCCACGTCCAGTGGATGTGTAGGATCTATAGTTTGATAAATATTATGAAGATTATTTGAGTTTGAATTGTTGTGTCTTACATGACCACTAGAGGTGCTAAACTTTAAAACGTAACTATAGGTCGTAATAAGCTGCTGAACAATCGACCTATTTGGTCGTATGAGTTGGAGGGCTTGTTGTTTTTAAAACAGTGCAATGGATGCCATGAGATTCTGAGCAGGGTAAAATTATGTACAGGATTTTGCTAAAAAATGGAGATGATCTCTAACATAACCAACAAAGAAATGCATTCAAGTCATTTAAGAGCAAAGAAAATAGAAGAAAATACCCCACAAATTCACAATGTTTACTTGATTAGTTTTATATAACTGCTGCTGAGTGTATGCTGTGTTTCATCCTGTGTTGTTGATAGATGCGTAGTGGGTACCCGGCCCGCATATTTCTTGGTTTGTGACCTTGTGTATTGAGAGTTCAGAGAAGAACACAAAGCTGTGTTGTTTCCTCCTCCAGCCACTGTCACACCTCTAAGTGCCCCTATAATGTATTCATAAAGGTAGAGGCCTTCATTGACACCCAACCACTTCCCACATGCTACGCATACAAATAGGGACACACACATTCCTTGGAAGTTTATCTTTAACCATGACTAAAACAGGCCTAATGCTGATGATGAAAGAATCCATTTTACTTACGCTGAAGGTGATTGCTGAGAAACCATAACAGAAGGTTCCACAGTGGACACTATTGATGTGACAAACCAGTTTATACTCTATTTAACAAACATATGGCTGACAGAAGTGAACATAAAAAAAACTTAGAAATACAGTATTCTGCTGCAGTGCTTTTTTGTAAAATATGATATTAGATATTAGTTGAAAGTCATTTTTCCACCGCTTACTAGAGAAAAATAGCTTATACGTGGAAATGTAAACTATGATAACATGTATTACAAGTGTTAGCAAATAGAAATTGCAGAACAATATTATATGATTACCATAATGTGCTGTAGGTACTTGGCAATACCTAAAATATTCCCCCTGAGAAGGGTTGACTGTAATATAAAATGGCCCTACCTGTTCTGAGAAGATATGAGGCAATGTATGTGTTCATTTGAGCTACATTAATGCAGTAAACAAACTTAGTGAGAAGTATGCAACATAACATTTTTCTAATAAAATAGCATAGCCATTTGAATACCCACAACTCTGAAAATGTAATGTACTGTAATATTTCTTAAATTGTAATATTAAATAAGGTCGATATTATGTTTAGCTGTAGTTTTATATCTTTCTCGTATAGTTTTTCTTATTGTTATTATTTTCTATTTAGTGCAGGGTAATGTTGCATTAGTGTTGCTAGGTAAACTTACTGATTGTTTTTGAAAGCTTTAATGTTAGCCAACCTTCTAGCTCTGAGAGTCAAGCTGTCACGATCTGTCTGTGTTGTGTTGTGTTTTGTCTTGTCTAGATCTGTCTTTGGTTTTCTGTCTGCGTTGTGTTTTGTCTCGTTTAGATCTGTCTTTAGTTTCCTGTCTGTGTGTTCCCTTCTACCTGTTTTCTTGATTGTGTTCACCTGGTGCCCCTGTGTTTTCTCCTCCCTCCTAACCTGTCTCTTGTTTCCTTGATTAGTCTTGTGTGTATTTAAGTTCTGTTTTTGCTGTCTGTCATTGTTGGTTCCTTGTGTTTCTTGACTGTGTCAGGGGGAAGAGTTCTGTTTGTTCCTATTTTTAGCCTTGAAATAAAGGTATTTCTGTTGAAATCTGCATTTGGGTCCTGCCTGCTTCGCTCATCCCTGACAGAATGTGGCCAAGAACAGATAGATGGTCGTTGATTTCATGAGGAAGAGGACTTCACTTCTCCTCAGCCCCTGTGCATTCTTGGAGAGGATGTGGCTGTTGTGGAGGACTACAAGTATCTGGGAGTGCACTTAGACAATGGAATGAACTGGAGGATCAACACTGACGTGGTTTATAAGAAGGAGATGGGCAGACTCTATTTTCTGAGGAAGCTGAGATCCTTCCACGTGTCCAGCAAGATGCTGGAGAACTTCTACCAGTCTGTTGTGGCCAGTGCGCTCTTCTTTGCTGCGGTCTGCTGGGGGGGCAGCATAAGAGCTGGTGACACCAGCAGGATCAATAAACTGATCAGGAAAGCTGGGTCTGTCATTGGCATCAAGCTGGACCCCTTTGAAGCTGTGGTGGAGAGGAGGACACTGAACAGGCTGTTGTCCATCATAAATAACCCCAGCCATCCTCTCCACCTGCAGCTGGACAGACAGGAGCTCCTTCTCCAACAGACTGCTGCAGCTCCACTGTCACAAGGACCGATACAGGAAAACATTACTGCCCACTGCAATAACTCTGTACAACAAATCACCTCTGGCTGGAAGAGAACTCTCTGCTCCATAGTTTCTCTTGGAATAAAACCACACTGTACATTTTACATTTATATAATCTGTTCTATATTTAAATATTCCATCGGTCATATATTTATGTGTATATGTATGTATACATAATACCTTGCTAATTCAACATGTATATTTGCTACTTTCATGTTTATTTCTAGTCTTTGATTTTTGATTGTACAATACCATGTCTTTTTTATACTGCTACAACGCAAACATTTCCCAAATTGGGATCAATAAAGTACTATGTTATCTCTTATCTTATTAACTTAGGATAAACAGGTTTGATGATTTAAAGATCTTTGTGTCATATCTGTCTTACTTGTGGGTCCTGAGCTGTTTTGTGACAGCCTCTGCACCAGATCAGTCCTGTTCATCTTCTCCAAAGCCTCAGTGGTCATCTCCAGCAGTCTGGGCTGGCTGTGATCTTGCACCAAATAAAACACCATGTCCTGCCTGTCTCTCATCATGTGCCAGCTTGGTGAGATGTCTGGGTAGCCATTGTCGGACTGAATTTCCATCAGGACCATCTGAAAACTCAGTAAATCCTGGTCACTCAAATCTTTCAGTGTTTCCAGAAGCAGCTCTATGACAGACGCCATCGTTTCCACCTGGTAAAATCAAA
>NW_011344151.1:0-455 GCF_000735185.1 Notothenia coriiceps
GTGTCAACTGGCGTTTGAGAGGGTTAAAAAAGCCCTCTGTGGTAAGCCGCTTCTGTATTCTCCTGACTTCTCTCTCCCTTTTGTGTTGCAGACCGACGCCTCGAACAGTGGGGTGGGGGCCGTTTTGTCCCAGCACGTAGAGGGGGTCGACCGCCCCGTACTGTACATTAGCCGTAAGCTCGCCCAGAGGGAGGTGAACTACAGTACGGTGGAAAAGGAGTGCCTCGCCATACGGTGGGCGGTCGGCGCCCTGCGGTACTACCTCCTGGGGCGCCCTTTCACCCTCTGGTCGGACCATGCCCCGCTCCAGTGGCTCCACCGCATGAAGGATGGCCAACGCTCGGATCACTTGGTGGTATCTGGCGTTACAGCCTTTCAACTTCAAGGTAATCCACAGGCTGGGTAACCGGATGGTCGTGGCTGATTTCCTCTCTCGCTCGGCGGAGGGGGGGGGG
>NW_011344151.1:476-6003 GCF_000735185.1 Notothenia coriiceps
TGGTACACTAGGCTGGAGGTGAACAGGTTTGTGATCAGATTGCCAGGGAGGAAGGGGGATGAGCTGTATGCCACCTTGGTGTTGGCATGCAGTAAGTCCCAGTCTTTTTATTGGCCTCTGGTGGTGGCAGTGACTATTGTTTGAAAGTGCCCAGAGTTTTGAGAGAGAGGCCGTGCCTGATTGAGTCTCCAGAGATCAGGAGAAGAAGCATTTGGTGCTGTGTTTGTAGTCTGCTTACAGTAGAGCTGTGACATCACATGGACTCTCAGCTTTTTTTTGGCAGAGGGGGAATATATAAGCAGCTATATACCAAAAGGGGTCCATCCGACTCCTTTGCATGAGAGCATTCCTCAGCGACATACCCTAACACACAGCAGCAGGTTTGAGAAATACATCCTCATATCATCGTTGTGTGAATGGAGGTGAAGGGAGAGCATTCAGCTGATCGTGCCAGTGTGGATTTCATCATCTAAACAGCTCCTAATTCTGAAAGCTCTGGTGTAATGCTCTATTGCAGTGGTTCCAGCTGGCGCAAAGATCACAGGGGGGGCGCCAGGCCTCAGATGAACTTGAGGCCATATACATATTTTAGGGATTCTTTTTTTTTACCGCCTCTCCCGATGCTAAACGGCAATACATGATTCGCTCCTGTGAGCCTCTCCCGCTCATCCACAGGGTTCAAATGGGACCTCCCCACCCGCCCGACTCAGGCCGGGGGAACCACACCACAATCACGGGTGACGTTCAGAATCGCCCGCCGGCCGCAGAGCTGACTCTCTCCCCCCCCTCTCCCGAGCGAGAGAGGAAATCAGCCACGACCATCCGGTTACCCGGCCTGTGGATCACCTTGAAGCTGTAACGCCAGATACCACCGAGTGATCCGGGCGTTGACATCCTTCCTGAGGTGGAGCCACTGGAGCGGGGCATGGTCCGACTAGAGGGTGAAAGGGCGCCCCAGGAGGCAGTACCGCAGGGCGCCGACCGCCCACCGTATGGCGAAGCACTCCTTTTCCACCGTACTGTAGTTCACCTCCCTCTGGGCGAGCTTACGGCTAATGTACAGTACGGGGCGGTCGACCCCCTCTACCTGCTGGGACAAAACGGCCCCCACCCCACTGTTCGAGGCGTCGGTCTGCAACACAAAAGGGAGAGAGAAGTCAGGAGAATACAGAAGCGGCTTACCACAGAGGGCTTTTTTAACCCTCTCAAACGCCAGCTGACACCGCTCCGTCCACTGGACCGGATCTGAAGCATCCTTTCGGGTCAGGTCGGTCAGGGGACTGGTCAGCTCCGAAAAGGACGGGATGAACCGCCTGTAGTAGCCGGCCAACCCCATGAACCTCCTGACCTCTTTTTTCGTCTTGGGCGCCAGACAGGCTGAAATGGCGGTTGTTTTCTCTATCTGTGGCCGTACCTGCCCGCCGCCCAAGTGGTACCCCAGATACCGTACCTCCCTCCGTCCAACCGCACACTTCTTCGGGTTGGCCGTGAGCCCCGCCTGCCTCAGGGACTCGAGCACCGCCCCCACCTGCTGCATATGCTGCTCCCATGTTTCACTGTGAATGATGACATCATCCAAGTAAGCAGCAACTTCTTTTGCTCCTCCTACCGTTTGTTTTTGTTTTTTGTGAGTTACTTTTTTGATGATGTCATTTCCAGCAGTTGGAAGGCATTGGCGAGCCAGCAATATGCAGCAGGTGCGGGGGCGGTGCTCGAGTCCTGAGCAGGCTGGGGTCACGGCAACCCGAAGAGCGCTGCTGGTTGGACGGGAGGGAGGACGGTAATCTGGGGGGTACCACTTGGGCGCGCGGCGCAGGTGCGGCCCAGAATAGAGCAAACAACCGCCATTTTCAGCCTGTCTGGCTTCCCCCAGGACGAAAAGAAATGAGGCGGAGGTTCAGCGGGCCTTGGCCGGCTACTACAGGCGGTTCATTCCCGTCCTTTCGGAGCGACCAGTCCCCTGACCACCTGAAACCCAAAGGGTGCCTCAAGAGCCGGTCCAGTGCGACGGAGCGGTGTCAGCTGCGTTTAGAGAGCGGTTAAAAAAGCCCTCTGTGTAAGCCGCTTTGCTATTCCCTGACTTCTCTCTCCCTTTGTGTTGCAGACCGACGCCTCGAAACAGTGGGCGTGGGGGCCTTTTGTCCCACGCCGTTAGAGGGGGGTCGACCGGCCCCCGCTACTGCTACATTAGCCCGAAGCTTCGCCCAGAGGGGAGGTGACTACAGTAAGGTGCGAGAAAGGAGTTGCCTCGCCATACGGTGGGCGGTCGGCGCCCTGCGGCTACTCCTCCTGGGGCGCCCTTTAACCCTCTGGTCGGGACCATTGCCCCGCGCTCCAAGTGGGCTTCCCAGCCGCATGTAAGGATGCCACGGCCTCGGAATCACTCGTTGGTTTGGGCGTTACAGCCTTTCAACTTCACAGGTGGTCCACCAGGCCGGGTAACCGCGATGGTCGTGATGATTTCCTCTTCGCTGCGGCCGGAGGGGAGATCAGCTGCGGCCGGCGGTATCCCGACGCCTGAGTCCGGGCGGGTGGGGTATGTGGCAGCAGGGGTGTGGTTTGGTTGCGCGGCCTGCTGGGAGTGAAGGAGCTGGGCGCTCGGCCGGAGGCCGGACAGCCTGATCGGCTCAGGTAATTCACTGCAGAAGAAAAGCCATGTCCGCTACCTGGGTTCTGGTTGTTATGGCAGTAGGGCGCGCGATCCTGGAAGGTCCCGCCAAAGGACCTGTGAGTTTTTCACCACACCGGCAAACGGTTTTCGGGAGACCCCCGGCGATTATTGTTTGCGAGCATTAAATAAACGCCTGTGGGTTTCACCAACCTGCTCTTTCTCGTCCTGATTTGACCCTGTGTGAGCGGAGGAGGCTCACACTACACGTTAGCACCCAGATAGTGACAATGGTATGCGTAGCGTAGCTAGCCCTCAACATTCCTTAAATAATTTGCCACGGAAAAACTTTTCAGTTCACTCACGCTCTGCCCGCTCCAACAGGGGGCTGCTGCTCTGACACACACTGCACAGCCGCTTGCTAACAGCTGTTCAACCAGGCGCCGTCCAGTCTGTGCCCATGACTCCGGCCGGCAACAGTTAATATTAACGGAACGCACCCGCTAGGTAATGTCAAGCTGGCTGACGCTGACAATATGTCGCGAGCAGAAGAGCTTATTATACATCCATGAGCAGAGCGACAGGCAGGAAGACTCGGCACCACAGCTCGCACTTCATTATCGAATATATATAAAAAGAACCACATGCGTGTCATGGATGGCACATAACAGCTCACGGGGCCGCAGATTCTCCGGGCCCGCAGACCCCCGCCATACCCCAAACAATATTTGTTGCAGTCCTACTAGAATCACACAACGACCTCTTTGCGATTCAACGGCCGAATTTCGCCGAAGGCTGGACAAGGTTTGCTCCTGAACACTAGCACAGAGCCACAACTGAACATAACATCTGAAACGAAGATGTAACAACATAATAGCACTTGTGGGGATGCAGCTTGGGTGCTGCTCTGTTCTTGTCTTCGTGATGCCAACTGTTTCACCTTTCGGCGAAATCGCCGCTTTTGAATCCAAAGAGTCGTTTGGTATTCTAGTTAGTTCTGCCGAATCACAAAATTGTTGGGGTTGGGGGGGGTCTGCGGACGCCGGAGTAATCTATGCGGCCTGAGCTGTTATGGCGCCATCATGACACGCATGGTGTTTTTTTATCGGGTACTTTTTTTTTTTATATGGACTGTATAATGAAATGTGCCCCGGAGCTGTGGCTCGGAGTCTTCCTGCCTGTCGGCTCTGCCTGCATGCGGCATGTATAATAAGGGGGGCTCTTCCTGCTCCGACGACTGATGGTCTAGTTCAGCAGGCTACATCTACCTACGGGTGCGTTCGTTAATATCTAACTGCTGGCGTCGGAGCTCACTGTTGGCACAGACTGGACCGCTGGCGGTGAACAGCTGTATAGGAACGGGCTGTTCAGGGGATTGTTCAGAGCAGAGCTCCCTGGTTGGAGCGGGCAGAGCGTGATGTGAACTGGAAAAGTTTTTCTGTGGCGAAGTATTATTTAAAGGAATCGTTTGAGCCTAGCTTAGCTAGCATACATTGTCACTATCTGCTACACGTTGTAGTGTGGAGCCTCTCCGCCCCTCACACAAGGGTTCAAATCAGACGGAAAGAGGCAGGTTTTTGGTGGAAACAGGCGTTTATTAGACTGCCAAACAATTAATGGCGCCGCCCGGTGGTCTCAAACGTTGGCCCGGGTGGAAACTTCCACAGGTCCTTGGCGAACCTTCGGGGGGGGTCCTTCCAGGATCCGCCTATGCATAACAGACCAGAACCAGTTACGGAATGTTTTCTTCCTGCACTGACTTTTTACCTGATTTTTCCGATTCAGCTGTCTGGCCTACAGGCCGGCCACTCCCTTTCACAGTCCAGCAGCCAGCGCCCAAACCACACCCCGCTGCACATGCCCCCACCGCCGCTTCAGGCGGGATCCGCCGGGCCGCAAGCTGACTCTCCCCCCCCTCGTCCGAGAGCACGGAGTGAGAGAGTTATCAGGCAGCCACGTAGCCATCCTCAGCTGTACGGTTTTATCGGACTGTGTAGGTATCACCTTGAAGTTGAAAGGCCTGTAGACGCCAGGATACCAAGACGAGTGATCGAGCGGTTGGCCTCCGCACCTGTACATGCGGCGGTGCTTTAGCACTGGNCCCCCCCCTCCGCCGAGCGAGAGAGGAAATCAGCCACGACCATCCGGTTACCCGGCCTGTGGATCACCTTGAAGTTGAAAGGCTGTAACGCCAGATACCACCGAGTGATCCGGGCGTTGGCATCCTTCCTGCGGTGGAGCCACTGGAGCGGGGCATGGTCCGACCAAAGGGTGAAAGGGCGCCCAAGGAGGCAGTACCGCAGGGCGCCGACCGCCCACCGTATGGCGAAGCACTCCTTTTCCACCGTACTGTAGTTCACCTCCCTCTGGGCGAGCTTACGGCTAATGTACAGTACGGGGCGGTCGACCCCCTCTACCTGCTGGGACAAAACGGCCCCCACCCCACTGTTCGAGGCGTCGGTCTGCAACACAAAAGGGAGAGAGAAGTCAGGAGAATACAGAAGCGGCTTACCACAGAGGGCTTTTTTAACCCTCTCAAACGCCAGCTGACACCGCTCCGTCCACTGGACCGGATCTGAAGCATCCTTTCGGGTCAGGTCGGTCAGGGGACTGGTCAGCTCCGAAAAGGACGGGATGAACCGCCTGTAGTAGCCGGCCAACCCCATGAACCTCCTGACCTCTTTTTTCGTCTTGGGCGCCAGACAGGCTGAAATGGCGGTTGTTTTCTCTATCTGTGGCCGTACCTGCCCGCCGCCCAAGTGGTACCCCAGATACCGTACCTCCCTCCGTCCAACCGCACACTTCTTCGGGTTGGCCGTGAGCCCCGCCTGCCTCAGGGACTCGAGCACCGCCCCCACCTGCTGCATATGCTGCTCCCATGTTTCACTGTGAATGATGACATCATCCAAGTAAGCAGCA